>NW_027198217.1:27500-47884 GCF_038502225.1 Cherax quadricarinatus
GAAGACCTGCTATGGAAAGTCAGAAGAACTGTTATAGAAAGGCAGTAGAACTGTTATAGAAAGCCAGAAGAACTATTATAGAAAGCCAGAAGAACTGTTATAGAAAGCCAGAACTGTTATAGAAACCAGAAGAACTGTTATAGAAAGCAAGAAGAACTGTCATATAAAGCCAGAAGAACTCTTACCGAAAGCCAGAAGAACTGTTATATAAAGCCAGAAGAACTGTTATAGAAAGCCAGAAGAACTGTTATAGAAAGCCAGAAGAACTGTTATAGAAAGCCAGAAGAACTGTTATAGAAAGCCAGAAGAACTGTTATAGAAAGCCAGAAGAACTGTTATAAAAAGCCAGAAGAACTGTTATAGAAAGCCTGAAGAGCTATTATAGAAAGCCAGAAGAACTGTTATAGAAAGCCAGAAGAACTGTTATAGAAAGCCTGAAGAACTATTATAGAAAGCCAGAAGAACTGTTATAGAAAGCCAGAAGAACTGTTATAGAAAGCCAGAAGAACTGTTATAGAAAGCCAGAAGAACTGTTACAGAAAGCCAGAAGATCTGTTATATAAAGCCAGAAGAACTGTTATAGAAAGCCTGAAGAACTATTATAGAAAGCCAGAAGAACTATTATAGAAAGCCAGAAGAATTCTTATAGAAAGCCAGAAGAACTGTTATTGAAAGCCAGAAGAACTGTTATAGAAAGTCAGAAGAACTGTTATATAAAGCTAGAAGAACTGTTATAGAAAGCCAGAAGATCTGTTATAGAAAGCCAGAAGAACTGTTACAGAAAGCCATAAGAACTGTTATTGGAAGCCAGAAGAAATGTTATGAAAAGCCAGAAGAACTGTTATAGAAAGCCAGAAGAACTGTTATAGAAAGCCAGAAGAACTGTTATAGAAAGCCAGAAGAACTGTTGTAAAAAGCCAGAAGAATTGTCATAGAAAGCCAGAAGAATTGTTATAGAAAGCCAGAAGAACTGTTATAGAAAGCCAGAAGAACTGTCATAGAAAGCCGGAAGAATTTTTATAGAAAGCCAGAAGAACTGTTATAGAAAGCCAGAAGAACTGTTATAGAAAGCCAGAAGAACTGTTATAGAAAGCCAGAAGAACTGTTATTGAAAGCCAGAAGAACTTTTATAGAAAGCCAGAGGAACTGTTCTAGAAAGCCAGAAGAACTGTTATAGAAAGCCAGAAGAACTGTTATGAAAAGCCAGAAGAACTCTTATAAAAAGCCAGAAGAACTGTTATAGAAAGCCAGAAGAACTGTTATAGAAAGCCAAAAGAACTGTTAGAGAAATCCAGAAGATCCGTTATAGAAAACCAGAAGAACTGTTATAGAAAGGCAGAAGAACTGTTATAGAAAGCCAGAAGAACTGCTATGGAAAGTCAGAAGAACTGTTATAGAAAGCCAGTAGAACTGTTATAGAAAGCCAGAAGAACTATTATAGAAAGCCAGAAGAACTGTTATAGAAAGCCAGAACTGTTATAGAAACCAGAAGAACTGTTATAGAAAGCAAGAAGAACTGTCATATAAAGCCAGAAGAACTCTTACAGAAAGCCAGAAGAACTGTTATATAAAGCCAGAAGAACTGTTATAGAAAGCCAGAAGAACTGTTATAGAAAGCCAGAAGAACTGTTATAGAAAGCCAGAAGAACTGTTATAGAAAGCCAGAAGAACTGTTATAAAAAGCCAGAAGAACTGTTCTAGAAAGCCAGAAGAACTATTATAGAAAGCCAGAAGAACTGTTATAGAAAGCCAGAAGAACTGTTATAGAAAGCCTGAAGAACTATTATAGAAAGCCAGAAGAACTGTTATAGAAAGCCAGAAGAACTGTTATAGAAAGCCAGAAGAACTGTTATAGAAAGCCAGAAGAACTGTTACAGAAAGCCAGAAGATCTGTTATATAAAGCCAGAAGAACTGTTATAGAAAGCCTGAAGAACTATTATAGAAAGCCAGAAGAACTATTATAGAAAGCCAGAAGAATTCTTATAGAAAGCCAGAAGAACTGTTATTGAAAGGCAGAAGAACTGTTATAGAAAGCCAGAAGAACTGTTATATAAAGCTAGAAGAACTGTTATAGAAAGCCAGAAGATCTGTTATAGAAAGCCAGAAGAACTGTTACAGAAAGCCATAAGAACTGTTATTGGAAGCCAGAAGAAATGTTATGAAAAGCCAGAAGAACTGTTATAGAAAGCCAGAAGAACTGTTATAGAAAGCCAGAAGAACTGTTATAGAAATCCAGAAGAACTATTGTAAAAAGCCAGAAGAATTGTCATAGAAAGCCAGAAGAATTGTTATAGAAAGCCAGAGGAACTGTTATAGAAAGCCAGAAGAACTGTCATAGAAAGCCGGAAGAATTGTTATAGAAAGCCAGAAGAACTGTTATAGAAAGCCAGAAGAACTGTTATAGAAAGCCAGAAGAACTGTTATAGAAAGCCAGAAGAACTGTTATTGAAAGCCAGAAGAACTTTTGTAGAAAGCCAGAGGAACTGTTCTAGAAAGCCAGAAGAACTGTTATAGAAAGCCAGAAGAACTGTTATGAAAAGCCAGAAGAACTGTTATAAAAAGCCAGAAGAACTGTTATAGAAAGCCAGAAGAACTATTATAGAAAGCCAGAAGAACTGTTATAGAAAGCCAGAAGAACTGTTATAGAAAGCCAGAAGAACTGTTATTGGAAGCCAGAAGAAATGTTATTAAAAGCCAGAAGAACTGTTATAGAAAGCCAGAAGAACTGTTATAGAAAGCCAGAAGAACTGTTATAGAAATCCAGAAGAACTATTGTAAAAAGCCAGAAGAATTGTCATAGAAAGCCAGAAGAATTGTTATAGAAAGCCAGAGGAACTGTTATAGAAAGCCAGAGTAGTGGCTAGTTTACTGTACACCTAATATCCATCCTGTGAATGTAGTGGCTAGTTTACTGTGCACCTCATATCCATCCTGTGGATGGTAGTGGCTAGTTTACTGTGCACCTCATATCCATCCTGTGGATGGTAGTGGCTAGTTTACTGTGCACCTCATATCCATCCTGTGGATGGTAGTGGCTAGTTTACTGTGCACCTCATATCCATCCTGTGGATGGTAGTGGCTAGTTTACTGTGCACCTCATATCCATCCTGTGGATGGTAGTGGCTAGTTTACTGTGCACTTCATATCCATCATGTGGATGGTAGTGGCTAGTTTACTGTGCACCTCATATCCATCCTGTGGTTATTTTGTTGTGCACCTCATATCCATCCTGTGGTTATTTTGTTGTGCACCTCATATCCATCTTGTGGTTGGTAGCACAAGAGCATATGGATACATCATAGGCCTAGGAACTAGGCCTCAAAAGTGTTAAAACAAGTAAATTTGGATTGAAATCTACAGTTCACTTATCTGTTTGAAATAAGTTTAAGATATTTGCTAAATGTGTATCTTTTTTCATTAAGATATTTTGACACGTCATATAGGTTATTATACTGTCTCTATTTATTCCTCTATAACTGGACAATTAAGTACATAGTGTTCAAGATAGTGACCATACTACTGGACACGTACTTTGTATTATTTGATATGATTGTGTTTCTGTCAAACTGCCAGAAGTACTTGTAACCAAGCCTGAGTCATCAGTGGCTACTGCAACATCAGACTGCCAGAAGTACTTGTAACCAAGCCTAAGCCTGGCTACTGCAACATCATACTGCCAGAAGTACTTGTAACCAAGTCTAAGATTGGTTACTGCAACATCAGACTGTCAGAAGTACTTGTAACCAAGTCTAAGATTGGTTACTGCAACATCAGACTGTCAGAAGTACTTGTAACCAAGTCTAAGCCTGGTTACTACAACATCAGACTGTCAGAAGTACTTTTAACCAAGTCTAAGCCTGGCTACTGCAACATCAGACTGTCAGAAGTACTTGTAACCAAGTCTAAGATTGGTAACTGCAACATCAAACTGTCAGAAGTACTTGTAACGAAGTCTAAGCCTGGCTACTACAGCATCAAACTGCCAGAAGTACTTGTAACCAAGTCTAAGCATGGCCACTACAACATGACTGGCAGAAGTACTTGTAACCAAGTCTAAGCCTGGCTACTGTAACATCAGACTGTCAGAAGTATTTGTAACCAAGTCTAAGGCTGGCCACTACAACATCAGTCAGTGTTCACATTGCAAGTTGCTCCGTAAACATTCTTATCTACGTTCATGTTATCATAGTGGGTGATAGATCTACTCAGACATCCATCTGCGTTCCTATAACATTCACTTTCATTATTTACTTCTCACTTAATATTATTCCTAATGTTAGACACAAACATATCAGAGTTATGTTCTACATTTGCCTTCAAGTTACTTTATTTAACTTATCAAGACTTTATGTAACTTATCAACTTGATCATGAAGGAGTAATCCAGCGTGTGATGGGAACCATAACAATGGCACATTAATTCCTTTGTCCAGGATCTTTGAGTATCTGTATCTGGCTTCTGCAATGATCATGTTGTTAAGAGTCATTATGTGAATCAAGAGTCTTGAGTGATGACCCAGAGTCAGTAATGATCTAAGAGTCGAGAGTCTTCAGTGATGACAGAAAGTCAGTAATGATCAAAGAGTCAAGAGTCTTCAGTGATGACAGAGAGTCAATAATGATCAAAGAGTCAAGCTCAGTGTCATAAGTTAACTGTAGTGACATCAGAATGGAGAAGAGTTTAGTATGGAGTGTAGACGCCCAGCTGTTAATTCTTGTGCCTAACTGAACACGGTTGGTATAGAAAGAGAGTAGACTGAACGTGGATTCGAACAGTGGTCCTGGTGAGTAGCAGGTCCAACACTGTACCACTGAGCCATGAAGCTTACAATAGGAAGATGTTAAAGACAGTATCTGTGATGGCTGAGGTGACCAATGGCACCTGTGACACCAGTGTCACAGTGTCACTATTGTCACCAGTAGCACTAGTGTCACCATTTCCACCCGTGTCACCAGTGTCAAAGATAAGATAAGATAAGATTTCGTTCGGATTTTTAACCCCGGAGGGTTAGCCACCCAGGATAACCCAAGAAAGTCAGTGCATCATCGAGGACTGTCTAACTTATTTCCATTGGGGTCCTTAATCTTGTCCCCCAGGATGCGACCCACACCAGTCGACTAACACCCAGGTACCTATTTGCTGCTAGGTGAACAGGACAACAGGTGTAAGGAAACGTGTCGAAATGTTTCCATCCGCCGGGACTCGAACCCGGGCCCTCCGGGTGTGAAGCGGGAGCTTTAGCCACCAGGCCACGGAGTCAGCTTCGTTAGTACTTGAGCAACATGCATTTTGTTAAGGAGGAGTTTGATAGAGAGAAGACGAGGAGACAGTTTCAACACACTGTGGATGACAGTTTCAGCGTTCAGAAATTTGTGATGACCACTCGAGCACTGGACACCACCGATTCATATAACATTTATATGGAAAGTGCAAGAATTTACAGCTGGTTTAATTAAGATTTCGCTGATCATGACGTTTTAAAAGCAGCTGTACTGAGTGTATATTAGTGCATTTCCGCCAAATATTGGCGGGAATTTAAAATGAGTAAACGTCAATTGAGTCAGTCCCATGTGGACATTGTTCATGGACAATCTAAATCGTAATGCCACAATTGGAAACAAGCCATACCACGGATGGGGTTAGAACCTGCGATCAGAGAGTCTCAAAACCTAGTTGGATGAATCTTAATGTGGCTGGCTGGCCCAGTGGCTACGGTGATGGTCTGGAGTTTTGACTCTCTGATCGCGGGTTCTATCCCCGTCCGTGGTATCGTTTGATTGTTCATGGACAATCTAAATCATTCACTAAGTGACACAAGTCCACTGGCGTCTCTGATATCAGTGGGTTAGTGCAGCTGGTCCTCCTTAACACTCTTCTTGAGTCAGTTGGACCAGAGGTTAAGGTATTTTTAGAAGACCATTCAGTGGCAACTGCTTATGGAGGCGGCTAGACTTGCTGACACATTTGAGGCCAACTGCTCCTTGTCCGAGCTGTCTCTTAACATTTTTTCCCAGCAGCCTGATATGGACAGAGATCATCATGGATGGAACACTGAATGTATTCGAAGAGAGAAGCCGGAGCTGAAAACCGACGTCTGCCTCAAAGTCAGCATGGAGCAAGAGACATGAAGCCAGAACTCAACACCTGTTACCACTGCCGTAAGCTTGGCCACATTATCGGAAAAGAAAATGTGTTGGCCGATTCCCTTTCCGGAATGTAATTTGTTGGGATGTGTTAGGGAAAAATGGGTAGTAAAGCTTTTTTTTTTATTTTCCATATGGTCATAAACTAATGTCAGCACCTTGGCTAAACCAGCCAATAACAAGGAAGCCCTACCAAAGTTGTGAAGCGATGTGGTACACTTGTGAATCATCCCTGACAGACTTACCTCCCAGTCTGGTCGCTACTGTTCTCATCATGTCTCTTGTTTGCATTTGCAAATGTAAGTATTTACTCTCTGCTGCCTTTTTTGCTGGTTCCTACCATGGTTATCGTGCTACAGCCAGGTGTGCAGGCCACTAGACTACACTTGTGTTCGTAATATCCTGAAAGTCTTATAGAGTATAAATTCAAGATAATTTCTTGGAGTTTATTGCCATTGCTCTTATTGAAGTGGCAAGATCACTGTCAGCACTGTCAGCACTGTCAGCACTGTCAGAACTGTCAGCACTGCCAGCAATGCCATCAGACTCACTGCATTAGTGGGTCACACTACCATGGAGGGTCACATTACCATGTAGGGGTCACATTACCATAATGAGCCACACTACCATGATGGGTCACACTACCATGGAGGGTCACGCTATCATGATGGGTCACACTACCATGGAGGGTCACATTACCATGGAGGGTCACACTACCATGATGGATCACACTACCATGGAGGGTCATACTACTATGATGGGTCACAATACCAAGAAGGGTCACATTACCATGATGGGTTACACTACCATGGAGGATAACACTACCATGGAGTGTCACACTACCGTAGAGGGTGACAGTACTATGATGGGTCACACTGCCATGATGGGTCACACCACCATGATGGGTCGCACTACCAAGGAGGGTCACACTACCACGGAGGGTCACACTACCACGGAGGGTCAAACTACCATGGTGGGTCACAATACCTGGAGGGGGTACAGAGTCCCACTGCAAATATCCACATCATTAATGACAGCGGGGAGGGAGAGCTGAGGGAGGGGTGATGGGGAGAGAAGCTAGGGGAGGGAAACTGAGGTAGGGGGGCTGGGGAGGGGAGACTTGGGAGTTTGGGAAGTGAATGCACCTCGGAAAATAGAGGCAGCAGTAATGGCACTGTGGGGGGGGAGTGCCAGAGCAAATCAGAGCCAGACATCTAAGAGAGAGAGAGAGAGAGAGAGAGAGAGAGAGAGAGAGAGAGAGAGAGAGAGAGAGAGAGAGAGAGAGAGAGAGAGAGAGAGAGAGAGAGAGAGAGAGAGAAATAGGGGGTAAGTGGGCTGCATTCCTTGTTATTTTTGTTGGTGATCAAAAATAGTTGGCGCAAGCACCTTGTAACCATCAGTGGCTGTCATTACACAGATGGGTAGTCAGAGAAGTCGTGACGATCAGAAGGAGTCGTTTCTATGAATCTGCTGGGTTACCTGATTCACAACCCTGGGCTCACTCTCCCATTTTCCACCGTCTTACTGCACGTTGTGCAACACCTCACACATTAAACGTCGATAAAGTCGACTCGTGGGCGAAACATCGTGATTGCTTCACTGAAAGAAGGATAATTTTTATCTGTTCTTTAACATGTTAGTCTGTTCTTTACCAGTTATTGATCTGAATGATTCTTAGGGAGTTATTGTGTGGGTGTGATTACGTGTGTGGGGGTGTGGGGGAGTGTGTGGGAGTGGGTAAGACTATGTAGGGAGGTAAGAAAGATCAAACTGGTGAATGGGCGTTCGATGTGTGTGGTGGTGTGATGCAGTAACCAAGCAGGAAGAAAGAAGGGAGGTAGGGAGAAGGGAGAGGAGGAAGGGAGGGAGAGGGAGATGATGGGAGTGATAGAGAAGATGTTATGTGTGGGGAGTTGTAGTGGTGATGGGGGAGTGAGAGATGTAGTGGTGATGAGGGAGTGAGAGATGTAGTGGTGATGAGGGAGTGAGAGATGTAGTGGTGATGAGGGAGTGAGAGATGTAGTGGTGATGGAGGAGTGAGAGATGTAGTGGTGATGGGGGGGTGAGAGATGTAGTGGTGATGGAGGAGTGAGAGATGTAGTGGTGATGGAGGAGTGAGAGATGTAGTGGTGATGAGGGAGTGAGAGATGTAGTGGTGATGGAGGAGTGAGAGATGTAGTGGTGATGAGGGAGTGAGAGATGCAGTGGTGGTGAGGGAGTGAGAGATGTAGTGGTGATGAGGGAGTGAGAGATGCAGTGGTGGTGAGGGAGTGAGAGATGTAGTGGTGATGAAGGAGTGAAAGATGTAGTGGTGATGGGGGAGTGAGAGATGTAGTGGTGATGGGGGAGTGAGAGATGTAGTGATGATGGGGGAGTGAGAGATGTAGTGGTGATGAGGAAGTTAGAGATATAGTGGTGATGAGGAAGTTAGAGATATAGTGGTGATGGAAGGTGAGAAAGGTCTTAGGATAAAGCAGGGAAGAGGCAATAGGGTGATGAAAGAGGAATAAGAGAGTGAAGGAAGATAGTAAGAGTGAAGGCAGGTGTGAAGGAGGAAGATAGACAGGGAGAAGAACAAAATTTAAGAGAAACGAAGGAATATGGAAGGATGGAAGGAAGAGGAGAAGGAAGAGGAGGAGGAGAATAGTTGTCTTCTCTCACCCAACGTCTCTTTCTATTACCTCCCTGTGCAACACCCCCACCCTCACCCCCACCTCTCACTCCTCCCCTCCCCTCTCCTCCCCTCCCCTCCCTCTCTCTCCCTCTCCCCTCATACACATTCCCTATTTCCCCTCTCGCTTACAACTACCCTCCCTCTTTCTCGTTCTCTCTTCCCTCTCTTCTCCCCCGCTATCCTCCCATTTTCCACCACTCTCCCCCGCTCTCCCCCACTCTCCCTCACTCTCCCTCACTCTCTCCCCCCACACCAGTAAAACAATAAAAAATATAAAGTAAAAACGTGATTGGCCTTTGAAGTTTTTGTCACTTAAATTCTCAGGAAGACTGAGGGAGGGAAGGAGGGAGGAAGGGAAGGAGGGAGGGAGGGAAGGAGGGAGGGAAGGAGGGAGGAAGGAGGTGAAGAGGCAATTGATGATTTTTCTGGCCCCTGTACGTCAAGGCCCTGTAATCTCTCTTCCTTAAAGATAATAAATAATGTCTATCTGCGAGCAACACTGTCTATCAGCAAGCATCGTTATCTATCAGCAAGCAACAATGTCTATCCCCGAGCAACAGTGTCAACAAAATGCCACTTCTTCAATATTGTGTCAGGTTGTGGCGCCAGACTCACTGAAGAGGAAGATCCACTGAAGAGGACACGATGGAGACGGAGGAGGAGGGCAGCAGCATCACAGAGAAACACTCAAGAACAGTTCTTCAATACGTTTATTATGTAGTTTACCTCCCCCCCCCGGGTCATCTCTCACTTCCGGCAGTTGCGGACGGGCGATCGAGCCTCCAGCCTTCTGAACGACCCAGACGGGTTCAGCGCCTCGTACAGTATAATCTGGCTGGTCTAGGACGAGCCTCGGCTGCTTGACTGGATAGTTAGGTACAAAATTAACGTTCCAGCTTCACTCTGGACTGTGTTGACAGTGTCCTGGTGCTGAGTCAGGAGTGACTCAGTGTCCTGGTGCTGAGTCAGCAGTGACTCTCAGTGTCCTGGTGCTGAGTCAGCAGTGGCTCTCAGTGTCCTGGTGCTGAGTCAGCAGTGACTCTCAGTGTCCTGGTGCTGAGTCAGCAGTGGCTCTCAGTGTCCTGGTGCTGAGTCAGCAGTGACTCTCAGTGTCCTGGTGCTGAGTCAGCAGCGGCTCTCAGTGTCCTGGTGCTGAGTCAGCAGTGACTCTCAGTGTCCTGGTGCTGAGTCAGCAGTGGCTCTCAGTGTCCTGGTGCTGAGTCAGCAGTGACTCTCAGTGTCCTGGTGCTGAGTCAGCAGTGGCTCTCAGTGTCCTGGTGCTGAGTCAGCAGTGACTCTCAGTGTCCTGGTGCTGAGTCAGCAGTGGCTCTCAGTGTCCTGGTGCTGAGTCAGCAGTGACTCTCAGTGTCCTGGTGCTGAGTCAGCAGTGGCTCTCAGTGTCCTGGTGCTGAGTCAACAGTGACTCTCAGTGTCCTAGTGCTGAGTCAGCAGTGACTCAGTGTCCTGGTGCTGAGTCAGCAGTGACTCTCAGTGTCCTGGTGCTGAGTCAGCAGTGACTCTCAGTGTCCTGGTGCTGAGTCAGCAGTGGCTCTCAGTGTCCTGGTGCTGAGTCAACAGTGACTCTCAGTGTCCTAGTGCTGAGTCAGCAGTGACTCAGTGTCCTGGTGCTGAGTCAGCAGTGACTCTCAGTGTCCTGGTGCTGAGTCAACAGTGACTCTCAGTGTCCTCAGTGTCCTGGTGCTGAGTCAGCAGTGACTCTCAGTGTCCTGGTGCTGAGTCAGCAGTGCAGTGTCAGCTCTCAGTGTCCTGGTGCTGAGTCAGCAGTGGCTCTCAGTGTCCTGGTGCTGAGTCAGCAGTGACTCTCAGTGTCCTGGTGCTGAGTCAGCAGTGGCTCTCAGTGTCCTGGTGCTGAGTCAGCAGTGGCTCTCAGTGTCCTGGTGCTGAGTCAACAGTGACTCTCAGTGTCCTGGTGCTGAGTCAACAGTGGCTCTCAGTGTCCTGGTGCTGAGTCAACAGACTCTCAGTGTCCTAGTGCTGAGTCAGCAGTGACTCAGTGTCCTGGTGCTGAGTCAGCAGTGACTCTCAGTGTCCTGGTGCTGAGTCAGCAGTGGCTCTCAGTGTCCTGGTGCTGAGTCAGCATTGGCTCTCAGTGTCCTGGTGCTGAGTCAGCAGTGACTCTCAGTGTCCTGGTGCTGAGTCAACAGTGGCTCTCAGTGTCCTGGTGCTGAGTCAGCAGTGACTCTCAGTGTCCTGGTGCTGAGTCAGCAGTGACTCTCAGTGTCCTGGTGCTGAGTCAGCAGTGGCTCTCAGTGTCCTGGTGCTGAGTCAGCAGTGACTCTCAGTGTCCTGGTGCTGAGTCAGCAGTGGCTCTCAGTGTCCTGGTGCTGAGTCAACAGTGACTCAGTGTCCTGGTGCTGAGTCAGCAGTGACTCTCAGTGTCCTGGTGCTGAGTCAACAGTGACTCTCAGTGTCCTAGTGCTGAGTCAGCAGTGACTCAGTGTCCTAGTGCTGACTCAGCAGTGACTCTCAGTGTCCTGGTGCTGAGTCAGCAGTGGCTCTCAGTGTCCTGGTGCTGAGTCAGCAGTGGCTTTCAGTGTCCTGGTGCTGAGTCAACAGTGACTCAGTGTCCTGGTGCTGAGTCAGCAGTGACTCTCAGTGTCCTGGTGCTGAGTCAACAGTGACTCTCAGTGTCCTAGTGCTGAGTCAGCAGTGACTCAGTGTCCTGGTGCTGAGTCAGCAGTGACTCTCAGTGTCCTGGTGCTGAGTCAGCAGTGACTCTCAGTGTCCTGGTGCTGAGTCAGCAGTGGCTCTCAGTGTCCTGGTGCTGAGTCAGCAGTGACTCTCAGTGTCCTGGTGCTGAGTCAGCAGTGGCTCTCAGTGTCCTGGTGCTGAGTCAACAGTGACTCAGTGTCCTGGTGCTGAGTCAGCAGTGACTCTCAGTGTCCTGGTGCTGAGTCAACAGTGACTCTCAGTGTCCTAGTGCTGAGTCAGCAGTGACTCAGTGTCCTGGTGCTGAGTCAGCAGTGACTCTCAGTGTCCTGGTGCTGAGTCAGCAGTGGCTCTCAGTGTCCTGGTGCTGAGTCAGCAGTGGCTCTCAGTGTCCTGGTGCTGAGTCAGCAGTGACTCACAGTGTCCTGGTGCTGTGTCAGCAGTGGCTCTCAGTGTCCTGACTACGTTCACTCATCCCTACGTTCACTCATCCCTACGTTCACTCATCCCTACGTTCACTCATCCCTACGTTCACTCATCCCTACGTTCACTCATCCCTACGTTCACACATCCCTACGTTCACTCATCCCTACGTTCACTCATCCCTACGTTCACTCATCCCTACGTTCACTCATCCCTACGTTCACTCATCCCTACGTTCACTCATCCCTACGTTCACTCATCCCTACGTTCACTCATCCCTACGTTCACTCATCCCTACGTTCACACATCCCTACGTTCACTCATCCCTACGTTCACTCATCCCTACGTTCACTCATCCCTACGTTCACTCATCCCTACGTTCACTCATCCCTACGTTCACTCATCCCTACGTTCACTCATCCCTACGTTCACTCATCCCTACGTTCACTCATCCCTACGTTCACTCATCCCTACGTTCACTCATCCCTACGTTCACTCATCCCTACGTTCACTCATCCCTACGTTCACTCATCCCTACGTTCACTCATCCCTATGTTCACTCATCCCTACGTTCACTCATCCCTACGTTCACTCATCCCTACGTTCACTCATCCCTACGTTCACTCATCCCTACGTTCACTCATCCCTACGTTCACTCATCCCTACGTTCAGTTATCATTGTACACATGTTGATGTTGTCAGAGGTCAATACAGCCTCCTTCACCCTCATCCTCCTCCCTCATCCTTCTCCCTCATCCTCCTCCCTCTCTCTTCTCCCTCCTGCTATACATCAAACAGACATCTTGGCTGAGATGCTGGGCAGCTGGGATGAGATGCTGGGCAGCTGGGATGAGATGCTGGGCAGCTGGGAATCCAAGAACGACTGATTGTTCTATTATAGCAAGACGGATCCACCGTGCTGATGCGTTTTATGGATGTATCCGGATGGCTGCTGGTGTCTGGGAGCCGTTCGTCAGCGTTCAACCCAGATGACGGATTTCTGGGGGAAAGGGAGAGAGAGAGAAAAAAAGGGAGAGGAGGAGGAGGAGGAGGAAGAAGAGGAGTAGGAGGAGGAAGAGGAAGACAGCGAGAGTTAGAAGAAAGTAAGCGACAGGAAGAGAGGTGTAGGAGAGGAGAAAGACTAAGACAGAAGGAGAGTCACCTGAGTGTGTGAAGAGAAAGGGAGATAAAAGGAAGAGGAAGAGGAAGAGGAAGGGAAGTGGCACTTCCTCTTGTATGTTAACTGTTACTCTTCCTTATTATTATCATTATTATTATTATTATTACTACTACTACTACTATTATTATATTATTATTATTGTACTTATATTATTATTACTGTTATATTATTTTTATATTATTTTTATTATTATCATTATTATAATTATTATCATTATTATTATTTTTATTATTATCATTATTATAATTATTATCATTATTATTATTATTATTATTATTATTATTATTATTATTATTATTATTATTATTATTATTATTATTATTATTATTATCATTATTATTATTAATAGTATTATGATGTAAGTACTGACAGACATACTGATGTAAGTACTGACAGACATATTGATGTAGGTACTGACAGACATATTGATGTAGGTACTGACAGACATATTGATGTAAGTACTGACAGACATACTGATGTAGGTACTGACAGACATATTGATGTAAGTACTGACAGACATACTGATGTAGGTACTGACAGACATATTGATGTAAGTACTGACAGACATATTGATGTAAGTACTGACAGACATATTGATGTAGGTACTGACAGACTTATTGATGTAAGTACTGACAGACATACTGATGTAGGTACTGACAGACATATTGATGTAAGTACTGACAGACATATTGATGTAAGTACTGACAGACATACTGATGTAGGTACTGACAGACATATTGATGTAAGTACTGACAGACGTATTGATGTAAGTACTGACAGACATACTGATGTAGGTAATGACAGACATATTGATGTAAGTACTGACAGACATATTGATGTAGGTACTGACAGACATATTGATGTAAGTACTGACAGACATATTGATGTAAGTACTGACAGACATACTGATGTAGGTACTGACAGACATATTGATGTAAGTACTGACAGACTTATTGATGTAGGTACTGACAGACATATTGATGTAAGTACTGACAGACATACTGATGTAGGTACTGACAGACATATTGATGTAAGTACTGACAGACATATTGATGTAGGTACTGACAGACATATTGATGTAAGTACTGACAGACATATTGATGTAAGTACTGACAGACATATTGATGTAGGTACTGACAGACATATTGATGTAGGTACTGACAGACATATTGATGTAGGTACTGACAGACATATTGATGTAAGTACTGACAGACATATTGATATAGGTACTGACAGACATATTGATGTAGGTACTGACAGACATATTGATGTAGGTACTGACAGACATATTGATGTAGGTACTGACAGACATATTGATGTAGGTACTGACAGACATATTGATGTAGGTACTGACAGACATATTGATGTAAGTACTGACAGACATATTGATGTAAGTACTGACAGACATATTGATGTAGGTACTGACAGACATACTGATGTAGGTACTGACAGACATATTGATGTAGGTACTGACAGACATATTGATGTAGGTACTGACAGACATATTGATGTAGGTACTGACAGACATATTGATGTAAGTACTGACAGACATATTGATGTAAGTACTGACAGACATATTGATGTAGGTACTGACAGACATACTGATGTAGGTACTGACAGACATATTGATGTAGGTACTGACAGACATATTGATATAGGTACTGACAGACATATTGATGTAGGTACTGACAGACATATTGATGTAGGTACTGACAGACATATTGATGTAGGTACTGACAGACATATTGATGTAGGTACTGACAGACATATTGATGTAAGTACTGACAGACATATTGATGTATGTACTGACAGACATATTGATGTAGGTACTGACAGACATACTGATGTAGGTACTGACAGACATATTGATGTAGGTACTGACAGACATATTGATGTAGGTACTGACAGACATATTGATGTAGGTACTGACAGACATATTGATGTAAGTACTGACAGACATATTGATGTAAGTACTGACAGACATATTGATGTAGGTACTGACAGACATACTGATGTAGGTACTGACAGACATATTGATGTAGGTACTGACAGACATATTGATGTAGGTACTGACAGACATATTGATGTAGGTACTGACAGACATATTGATGTAAGTACTGACAGACATATTGATATAGGTACTGACAGACATATTGATGTAGGTACTGACAGACATATTGATGTAGGTACTGACAGACATATTGATGTAGGTACTGACAGACATATTGATGTAGGTACTGACAGACATATTGATGTAGGTACTGACAGACATATTGATGTAGGTACTGACAGACATATTGATGTAGGTACTGACAGACATATTGATGTAGGTACTGACAGACATATTAATGTAAGTACTGACAGACATATTGATGTAAGTACTGACAGACATATTGATGTAAGTACTGACAGACATATTGATGTAGGTACTGACAGACATATTGATGTAGGTACTGACAGACATATTGATGTAAGTACTGACAGACATATTGATGTAGGTACTGACAGACATATTGATGTAGGTACTGACAGACATATTGATGTAAGTACTGACAGACATATTGATGTAGGTACTGACAGACATATTGATGTAGGTACTGACAGACATATTGATGTAAGTACTGACAGACATATTGATGTAGGTACTGACAGACATATTGATGTAAGTACTGACAGACATATTGATGTAGGTACTGACAGACATATTGACGTAAGTACTGACAGACATACTGATGTAGGAACTGACAGACATATTGATGTAAGTACTGACAGACATATTGATGTAGGTACTGACAGACATATTGATGTAAGTACTGACAGACATACTGATGTAGGTACTGACAGACATATTGATGTAAGTACTGACAGACATATTGATATAGGTACTGACAGACATACTGATGTAGGTACTGACAGACATATTGATGTAGGTACTGACAGACATATTGATGTAGGTACTGACAGACATACTGATATAGGTACTGACAGACATATTGATGTAGGTACTGACAGACATATTGATGTAGGTACTGACAGACATATTGATGTAGGTACTGATAGACATATTGATGTAGGTACTGACAGACATACTGATGTAGGTACTGACAGACATATTGATGTAGGTACTGTCAGACATGTTGATGTAGGTACTGACAGCCATATTGATGTAGGTACTGTCAGACATATTGATGTAGGTACTGTCAGACATGTTGATGTAGGTACTGACAGACATACTGATGTAGGTACTGACAGACACACTGATGTAGGTACTGACAGACATACTGATGTAGGTACTGACAGACATACTGATGTAGGTACTGACAGACATACTGATGTAGGTACTGACAGACATATTGATGTAGGTACTGACAGACATACTGATGTAGACCATAAACAGACAACGTAAACTTACTGTATCGATAAATACGGTAGAGTTGTAAATGTATTTTCTCTTCCTTACGATTTTCTTAATAACATTTTCTTGTTTCCTGTAGTGTAAGAATGCAGTATATGAAACATATATCGTATAAAATATGTCTTAACCGACTGTCGTAATCGGTAAGACTTCCGGTGAACAGTAGTCTGTTACTTGTTAAGTTTTGGTGTCAGAAGTTATTTTCGGGGGGTCGGTGCCCCTTGACCCCCGCGTTGTTCAGGGGACAATTATATATATATATATATATATATATATATATATATATGTATATATATATATATATATATATATATATATATATATATATATATATATATATATATATATGTGTGTGTGTGTGTGTGTGTGTGTGTGTGTGTGTGTGTGTGTGTGTGTGTGTGTGTGTGTGTGTGTGTGTGTGTGTGTGTGTGTGTGTGTGTGTGTGTGTGTGTGTGTGTGTGTGTGTGTGTGTGTATGTGTGTGTGTCTGTGTCTGTGTAATTGGGGAGACAGAGAGAGAGAGAGAAGAGTCAGTTTTCTAATCTGTAACTTGATTCTCATACGAAAGAGAGGGGGAGAATAAAAAGGGAGAAAGGAAGGGAGATTAAAAGAAACAGGTAGGTCGATAAGTGCGCCCCAGGCCTCTCCCTCCTTCCCTCCCTTCCTCCTTCACTTCCTCCCTCCCTCCCTCCCTCATTTCTTCCCATATTTACCTCTCATCTCTTTCCCCTTCCCTCTCTCCCATTTTCCTCTTCACCACATTCTTACCGACTCTTCCGCTCTTCTTTCCTACTCTCTCTCCCCTGTTTGCTCTTCTCCCCATACCTCTCTTACTTCTTTCCCCTTTCTTCCCTCCCCTATTTATTATCTCCCCTCCCCTTATCCTTTCCTCCCGTAATCCTCCCCTCCCATCATCCTCCCCTCACCCCTCCCTCCACCCCTTCCCCCTCCCCCTCCCTCTAGTTGCCCTCCAGCTCGAAAATGCACTTGATTTATTTATTTAAAGAGAAACAGTGAACAGACGTTACTGCTGACCAGACGTTACTGCTGAACAGACGTTACTGCCGAACAGACGTTACTGCTGACCAGACGTTACTGCTGAACAGACGTTACTGCCGAACAGACGTTACTGCTGACCAGACGTTACTGCTGACCAGACGTTACTGCTGACCAGACGTTACTGCTGACCAGACGTCAATGCTGAACAGACGTTACTGCTTAACAGACGTTACTGCTGAACAGACGTTACTGCTGAACAGACGTTACTGCTGACCAGACGTCACTGCTGAGCAGACGTCACCGCTGACAAGACGTTACTGCCGAAGAAACGTTACTGATGAACAGACGTTACTGCTGAACAGACATTACTGCTGACCAGACGTTACTGCTGACCAGACGTTACTGATGACCAGACGTTACTGCTGAACAAATGTAACTGCTGAATGACGTTACTGCTGAACAGACGTTACTGCTGAACAGACGTTACTGCTGAGCAGATGTTACTGCTGAGCACACATTACTGCTGAGCAGACGTTACTGCTGAGCAGATGTTAGTGCTGAGCAGATGTCAGTGCTGAGCAGACGTCAGTGCTGAGCAGACGTCAGTGCTGAGCAGATGCTACTGCTGAGCAGACGTTACTGCTGAACAGACGTTACTGCTGAACAGACGTTACTGCTGACCAGACGTTACAGCTGAACAGACGTTACTGCTGGACAGACGTTACTGCTGAACAGACGTTACTGCTGACCAGACGTTACTGCTGAACAGACGTTACTGCTCAACAGACATTACTGCTCAACAGACGTTACTGCTAAACAGATTTTACTGCTGAGCAGACGTTAGTGCTGAGCAGACGTAAGTGCTGAGCAGACGTCAGTGCTGAGCAGACATCAGTGCTTCGCAGACGTTAGTGCTGAGCAGACGTCAGTGCTGAGCAGATGTTAGTGGTGAGCTGACGTCAGTGCTGAGCAGACGTCAGTGCTGAGCAGACGTTACTGCTGAACAGACGTTACCGCTGAACAGACGTTACTGCTGACCAGACGTTACTGCTGAACAGACGTTACTGCTGAACAGACGTTACTGCAGAACAGACGTTACTGCTGACCAGACGTTACTGCTGATCAGACGTTACTGCTGAACAGACGTTACTGCTCAACAGACGTTACTGCTCAACAGACGCTACTGCTGAGCAGACGTTACTGCTGAGCAGACGTTACCGTTGAGCAGACGTTAGTGCTGAGCAGACGTTACTGCTGAGCAGGCGTTACTGTTGAGCAGACGTTAGTGCTGAGAAGACGTTAGTGCTGAGCAGACGTCAGTGCTGAGCAGACGTTACTGCTGAACAGACGTTACTGCTGACCAGAAGTTACTGCTGAACAGACGTTACTGCTGAACAGACGTTACTGCTGACCAGGCGTTACTGCTGAACAGACGTTACTATTGAACAGACGTTACTGCTGAACAGACGTTACTGCTGAACAGACGTTACTGCTGAACAGACGTTACTGCTGAACAGACGTTACTGCTGAACAGACGTTACTGCTGAACAGACGTTACTGCTGAACAGACGTTACTGCTGAGCAGACATTACTGCTGAGCAGACGTTACTGCTGAGCAGACGTTACTGCTGAACAGACGTTACTGCTGAACAGACGTTACTGCTGACCAGGCGTTACTGCTGAACAGACGTTACTACTGAACAGACGTTACTGCTGAACAGACGTTACTGCTGAACAGACGTTACTGCTGAACAGACGTTACTGCTGAACAGACGTTACTGCTGAACAGACGTTACTGCTGAACAGACGTTACTGCTGAACAGACGTTACTTGATAACAGACGTTACTGCTGAACAGACGTTACTGCTGAACAGACGTTACTGCTGAACAGACGTTACTGCTGAACAGACGTTACTGCTGAACAGGCGTTACTGCTGAACAGACGTTACTGCTGAGCAGACATTACTGCTGAGCAGACGTTACTGCTGAGCAGACGTTACTGCTGAACAGACGTTACTGCTGAACAGACGTTACTGCTGAGCAGACGATACTGCTGAGCAGACGTTCCTGCTGATCAGACGTTTCTGCTGAACAGACGTTATTGCTGAACCGACGTTACTGCTGAACAGACGTTACTGATGAGCAGACGTTACTGCTGAGCAGATGTTACTGCTGAGCAGACGTTAGTGCTGAGCAGACGTCAGTGTTGAGCAGACGTCAGTGCTGAGAAGACGTCAGTGCTGAGCAGATGTTACTGCTGAGCAGACGTTACTGCTGAACAGACGTTACTGCTGAACAGACGTTACTGCTGACCAGACGTTACTGCTGAACAGACTTTACTGCTGAACAGACGTTACTGCTGACCAGATGTTACTGCTGACCAGACGTTACTGCTGAACAGACGTTACTGCTCAACAGACATTACTGCTCAACAGATGTTGCTGCTGAACAGACGTTACTGCTGAGCAAACGTTACTGCTGAGCAGACGTTACTGCTGTGGCTGAACAGACGTTACTGCTGAGCAGACGTTACTGCTGAACAGACGTGACTGCTGAACAGACGTTACTGCTGACCAGACGTTACTGCTGAACAGACGTTACTGCTGACCAGACGTTACTGCTGAACAGACGTTACTGCTGACCAGACGTTACCGCTGAACAGACGTTACTGCTGAACAGACGTTACTGCTGAGCAGACGTTACTGCTGAGCAGACGTTAGTGCTGAGCAGACGTTAGTGCTGAGCAGACGTCAGTGCTGAGCAGATGTCAGTGCTGATCAGTCGTAAGTGCTGAGCAGACGTTTGTGGTGAGCAGATGTCAGTGCCGAGCAGATGTTACTGCTGAACAGACGTTACTGCTGAACAGACGCTACCGCTGAA
>NW_027198218.1:0-15000 GCF_038502225.1 Cherax quadricarinatus
GGACTGACCACCACCTACCAAGGCTGAAGGACTGACCACCACCTACCAAGACTGAGGGACTGATCACCACCTACCAAGGCTGAGGGACTGACCACCACCTACCAAGGCTGAGGGACTGACCACCACCTACCAAGGCTGAGGGACTGACCACCACCTACCAAGGCTGAGGGACTGACCACCACCTACCAAGGCTGAGGGACTGACCACCACCTACCAAGGTTGAGGGACTGACCACCACCTACCAAGACTGAGGGACTGACCACCACCTACCAAGGCTGAGGGACTGACCACCTGACTGACCACCACCTACCATGGCTGAGGGACTGACCACCACCTACCAAGGCTGAGGGACTGACCGCCACCTACCCAGGCTGAGGGACTGACCACCACCTACCAAGGCTGAAGGACTGATCACCACCTACCAAGGCTGAGGGACTGACCAACCCCTACCAAGGCTGAAGTACTGCCCATCACCTATCAAGGCTGAGGGACTGACCACCACCTATCAAGGCTGAGGGACTGACCACCACCTATCAAGGCTGAGGGACTGACCACCACCTATAAAGGCCGAGGGACTGACCACCACCTACCAAGGCTGAGGGACTGACCAACACCTACCAAGGCTGAGGGACTGACCACCAGGTATCAAGGCTGAGGGACTGACCACCACCTATCAAGGCTGAGGGACTGACCACCACCTATCAAGGCTGAGGGACTGACCATCACCTACCAAGGCTGAGGGACTGACCACCACCTACCAAGGCTGAGGGACTGACCAGCACCTACCAAGGCTGAGGGACTGACCACCACCTATCAAGGCTGAGGGACTGACCACCACCTATCAAGCTGAGGGACTGACCACCATCTAGCAAGGCTGAGGGACTGACCACCACCTATCAAGGCTGAGGGACTGACCACCACCTACCAAGGCTGAGGGACTGACCACCACCTATCAAGGCTGAGGGACTGACCACCACCTATCAAGGCTGAGGGACTGACCACCCACCTACCAAGGGTGATGGACTGGCCATCACCTACCAAGTCTGAGGGACTGACCACCACCTACCAAGGCTGAGGGACTGACCACCGGTACCTGCCAAGGCTGAGGGACTGACCACCACTTACCAAGGCTGAGGGACTGACTACCACCTACGAAGGCTGAGGGACTGACCATCCCCTACCAAAGCTGAGGGACTGACCACCACCTATAAAGGCCGAGGGACTGACCACCACCTACCAAGGCTGAGGGACTGACCACCGGTACCTACCAAGGCTGAGGGATTGACCACCACCACATGCCCAGGCTGAGGGACTGACCACCACTTACCAAGGCTGAGGGACTGACCACCACCTATCAAGGCTGAGGGACTGACCACCACCTATCAAGGCTGAGGGACTGACCACCACCTACACCTACCAAGGCTGAGGGACTGACCACCACCTACCAAGGCTGAGGGACTGACCACCTATTAAGGCTGAGGGACTGACCACCTTCTATCAAGGCTGAGGGACTGACCACCACCTATCAAGGCTGAGGGACTCACCACCACCTATCAAGGCTGAGGGACTGACCACCTTCCATCAAGGCTGAGGGACTAACCACCACCTATCAAGGCTGAGGGACTGACCACCTCCTATCAAGGCTGAGGGACTGACCACCTTCCACCAAGGCTGAGGGACTGACCACCTTCCATCAAGGCTGAGGGACTGACCACCACCTATCAAGGCTGAGGGACTGACCACCACCTATCAAGGCTGAGGGACTGACCACCACCTATCAAGGCTGAGGGACTGACCACCACCTATCAAGGCTGAGGGACTGACCACCACCTATCAAGGCTGAGGGACTGACCAAGGCTGAGGGACTGACCACCCCATATCAAGGCTGAGGGACTGACCACCCCATATCAAGGCTGAGGGACTGACCACCACCTATCAAGGCTGAGGGACTGACCACCACGTATCAAGGCTGAGGGACTGACCACCCCATATCAAGGCTGAGGGACTGACCACCACCTACTGAACTGAGGGACTGGCTGAGGGACTGACCACCACCTACCACCACTATCAAGGCTGAGGGACTGACCACCACCTATCAAGGCTGAGGGACTGACCACCACCTATCAAGGCTGAGGGACTGACCACCACCTATCAAGGCTGAGGGACTGACCACCACCTATCAAGGCTGAGGGACTGACCACCACCTATCAAGGCTGAGGGACTGACCACCACCTATCAAGGCTGAGGGACTGACCACCACCTAACAAGGCTGAGGGACTGACCACCACCTATCAAGGCTGAGGGACTGACCACCACCTATCAAGGCTGAGGGACTGACCACCACCTATCAAGGCTGAGGGACTGACCACCACCTATCAAGGCTGAGGGACTGACCACCACCTATCAAGGCTGAGGGACTGACCACCACCTATCAAGGCTGAGGGACTGACCACCACCTATCAAGGCTGAGGGACTGACCACCTTCCATCAAGGCTGAGGGACTAACCACCACCTATCAAGGCTGAGGGACTGACCACCACCTATCAAGGCTGAGGGACTGACCACCACCTATCAAGGCTGAGGGACTGACCACCACCTATCAAGGCTGAGGGACTGACCACCACCTATCAAGGCTGAGGGACTGACCACCACCTATCAAGGCTGAGGGACTGACCACCACCTATCAAGGCTGAGGGACTGACCACCACCTATCAAGGCTGAGGGACTGACCACCTCCTATCAAGGCTGAGGGACTGACCACCTTCCACCAAGGCTGAGGGACTGACCACCTTCCATCAAGGCTGAGGGACTGACCACCACCTATCAAGGCTGAGGGATTGATCACTGCCTATCAAGGCTGAGGGACTGACCACCACCTATCAAGGCTGAGGGACTGACCACCACCTATCAAGGCTGAGGGACTGACCACCATCTAACAAGGCTGAGGGACTGATCATCACCTATCAAGGCTGAGGGACTGATCATCACCTATCAAGGCCGAGGAACTGACCACCACCTATCAAGGCTGAGGGACTGACCACCACCTATCAAGGCTGAGGGACTGACCACCACCTATCAAGGCTGAGGGACTGACCACCACCTATCAAGGCTGAGGGACTGACCACCACCTATCAAGGCTGAGGGACTGACCACCACCTATCAAGGCTGAGGGACTGACCACCACCTATCAAGGCTGAGGGACTGACCACCTCCTATCAAGGCTGAGGGACTGACCACCTTCCACCAAGGCTGAGGGACTGACCACCTTCCATCAAGGCTGAGGGACTGACCACCACCTATCAAGGCTGAGGGACTGACCACCACACTATCCAAGACTGAGGGACTGACCACCACCTACCAAGGCTGAGGGACTGACCACCACCTATCAAGGCTGAGGGACTGAGGGACTGACCACCACCTACCAAGGCTGAGGGACTGACCACCACCTATCAAGGCTGAGGGACTGACCACCACCTACCAAGGCTGAGGGACTGACCACCACCTATCAAGGCTGAGGGACTGACAACCACCTGTCAAGGCTGTGGGGACTGACAACCACCTGTCAAGGTTGAAGGACTGACCACCACCTACCAAGACTGAGGGACTGCATATCACCTACCAAGGCTGAGGGACTGACCACCCACTACCAAAGCTGAGGGTCTAACCAACCCCTACCAAGGCTGAGGGACTGACTATCACCTACCAAGACTGAGGGACTGACCACCACCTACCAAGGCTGAGGGACTGACCACCACCTACCAAGACTGAGGGACTGACCACCACCTACCAAGACTGAGGGACTGACCACCACCTACCAAGGCTGAGGGACTGACCACCACCTACCAAGACTGAGGGACTGACCACCACCTACCAAGGCTGAGGGACTGACCACCACCTACCAAGGCTGAGGGACTGACCACCACCTGCCAAGACTGAGGGACTGACCCCCCACCTACCAAGACTGAGGGAATGACCACCACCTACAGAGGCTGAGGGACTGACCATCACCTACCAAGGCTGAAGGAATGACCACCACCTACCAAGGCTGAGGGACTGACCATCACCTACCAAGACTGAGGGACTGACCACCACCTACCAAGACTGAGGGACTGACCACCACCTACCAAGGCTGAGGGACTGACCACCACCTACCAAGACTGAGGGACTGACCACCACCTACCAAGACTGAGGGACTGACCACCACCTACCAAGACTGAGGGACTGACCACCACCTACCTGAGGGACTGACCACCACCTATCAAGGCTGAGGGACTGACCACCACCTACCAAGACTGAGGGACTGACCACCACCTACCAAGGCTGAGGGACTGACCACCACCTATCAAGGCTGAGGGACTGACCACCACCTACCAAGGACTGAGGGACTGACCACCACCTACCAAGACTGAGGGACTGACCACCACCTACCAAGGACTGAGGGACTGACCACCACCTACCAAGACTGAGGGACTGACCACCACCTACCAAGACTGAGGGACTGACCACCACCTACCAAGGACTGAGGGACTGACCACCACCTACCAAGGACTGAGGGACTGACCACCACCTACCAAGACTGAGGGACTGACCACCACCTACCAAGACTGAGGGACTGACCACCACCTACCAAGGACTGAGGGACTGACCACCACCTACCAAGACTGAGGGACTGACCACCACCTACCAAGACTGAGGGACTGACCACCACCTACCAAGACTGAGGGACTGACCACCACCTACCAAGACTGAGGGACTGACCAGTCAACACAACACACCAACACCAGCCACTGTCAACACAACACACCAACACCAAACACTGTCAACACAACACACCAACACCAGCCACTGTCAACACAACACACCAACACCAGCCACTGTCAACACAACACACCAACACCAGCCACTGTCAACACAACACACCAACACCAGCCACTGTCAACACAACACACCAACACCAGCCACTGTCAACACAACACACCAACACCAGCCACTGTCAACACAACACACCAACACCAAACACTGTCAACACAACACACCAACACCAAACACTGTCAACACAACACACCAACACCAGCCACTGTCAACACAACACACCAACACCAGCCACTGTCAACACAACACACCAACACCAGCCACTGTCAACACAACACACCAACACCAGCCACTGTCAACACAACACACCAACACCAAACACTGTCAACACAACACACCAACACCAAACACTGTCAACACAACACACCAACACCAGCCACTGTCAACACAACACACCAACACCGAACACTGTCAACACAACACACCAACACCAGCCACTGTCAACACAACACACCAACACCAAACACTGTCAACACAACACACCAACACCAAACACTGTCAACACAACACACCAACACCAAACACTGTCAACACAACACACCAAACACTGTCAACACAACACACCAACACCAAACACTGTCAACACAACACACCAACACCAAACACTGTCAACACAACACACCAACACCAAACACTGTCAACACAACACACCAACACCAAACACTGTCAACACAACACACCAACACCAAACACTGTCAACACAACACACCAACACCAAACACTGTCAACACAACACACCAACACCAAACACTGTCAACACAACACACCAACACCAAACACTGTCAACACAACACACCAACACCAAACACTGTCAACACAACACACCAACACCAAACACTGTCAACACAACACACCAACACCAAACACTGTCAACACAACACACCATCATATCGTAAGGGTTCTTAAATGGAGATATCGTAGGTTAAGGTAGACACACTTGTAGGATGGTAGCAATATTGTCAGACTGAGATGAGGAATAGAGCCCAGTGCCTTGCCTGTCTACGCCTGGATTGTCTGCCGCCGAGTGAGAGCGGGACAGAGGGATGAGCCTTCTTGTGTGCATCCCGTGACGTCATACAAAGCACAGGCCTACAAGGGGTCTCGTATCTAAAGCATATGGATGATGCTACTGCTATGCTATATAATACTGGGAATACAGGGATCAGCAACTATGCTGACAGAGTGAGGTATTAGTCAGAGTGAGGTATAGGTGCCCAGCAGGGCGAGGTATTAGGTACCCAGTAGGGCGAGGTATAGGTACCCAGCAGTGAGGTATTAGGTACCCAGCAGAGTGAGGTATTAGGTACCCAGCAGAGTGAGGTATTAGGTACCCAGCAGAGTGAGGTATTAGGTACCCGGCAGGGCGAGGTATTAGGTACCCAGCAGGGTGAGGTATTAGGTACCCAGCAGAGTGAGGCATTAGGTACCCAGCAGAGTGAGGTATTAGGTACCCAGCAGAGTGAGGCATTAGGTACCCAGCAGAGTGAGGTATTAGGTACCCAGCAGTGAGGTATTAGGTACCCAGCAGAGTGAGGTATTAGGTACCCAGCAGAGTGAGGTATTAGGTACCCAGCAGAGTGAGGCATTAGGTACCCAGCAGAGTGAGGTATTAGGTACCCGGCAGTGAGGTATTAGGTACCCAGCAGAGTGAGGTATTAGGTACCCAGCAGGGCGAGGTATAGGTACCCAGCAGAGTGAGGTATTAGTTACCCAGCAGAGTGAGGTATTAGTTACCCAGCAGTGAGGTATTAGTTACCCAGCAGAGTGAGGTATTAGGTACCCGGCAGGGCGAGGTATTAGGTACCCAGCAGGGTGAGGTATTAGGTACCCGGCAGGGCGAGGTATAGGTACCCAGCAGAGTGAGGTATTAGGTACCCGGCAGAGTGAGGTATTAGGTACCCAGCAGAGTGAGGTATTAGGTACCCAGCAGAGTGAGGTATTAGGTACCCGGCAGGGCGAGGAATAGGTACCCAGCAGGGTGAGGTATAGGTGCCCAGCAGGGCGAGGTATTAGGTACCCAGTAGGGCGAGGTATAGGTACCCAGCAGTGAGGTATTAGGTACCCAGCAGGGCGAGGTATAGGTACCCAGCAGAGTGAGGTTTAGGTACCCAGCAGGGCGAGGTACAGGTACCCAGCAGGGCGAGGTACAGGTACCCAGCAGGGCGAGGGTACCCATCTACCTACACTGTTATAATTCACACTTGGATAAGCATCCATATACACAGGTACATCACTTTCTCTTCACATATTTACAGGCTCAGGGCAGCGTGTCACTGGTTGAACTGGACACATGTACAACACCTGGCTAGCCTTATTGCCTAGACGTTTCGCCAACCAATGGCTTTATCAGTCCAACATAGAAAATAAAAGATGGACAACGTGAAGAGGAAAGTACTGGTGGTCAGTCCCTAAACCTTGAGAGGGAAAGTAATATTTGTCAGGAAACAGGACAAGTGCTTCCCGACGCGGGTCTTAGTCATATGATGACCCACAGCTGGAGCTTTGGGACATCTGACCGAGACCTTCCACTGGCTTACCACTCCACTACTTTAAAAATTATA
The DNA here is from genome assembly GCF_038502225.1 of Cherax quadricarinatus. Classification (NCBI taxonomy): domain Eukaryota; kingdom Metazoa; phylum Arthropoda; class Malacostraca; order Decapoda; family Parastacidae; genus Cherax; species Cherax quadricarinatus. The sequence continues at coordinate 7,434 of NW_027198218.1, forward strand.
GTTATGAGATGTTTAGTCCGTCATTACATCATCACATCTTGCAATGTTTCTCTACACTGGACCGAACACACTACTGCTTGCCGAAACATCTGTATAACAACAATACAAGTGTCGCACAAGTGTTCAACATGATAATGGTGCAGCACCTAGGCAACTTTATTCCGAAACGTTTCTGAAGAGGCCTACTGTGTGGGCGAAACGTTTCCGAATAAAAATACCTGTTGTGGTGAGCCTGACGTGACCCATCCTCCCACAGCCTAAGTCATGTCAAAGGTCATGTCACGGTGGTACCAACAGCTAGCACCACCTGGTGCAGCAAGGTGAGCCTGACGTGACCCATCCTCCCACAGCCTAAGACATGTCAAAGGTCATGTCACGGTGGTACCAACAGCTAGCACCACCTGGTGCAGCAAGGTCAGCCTGACGTGACCCATCCTCCCACAGCCTAAGTCATGTCAAAGGTCATGTCACGGTGGTACCAACAGCTAGCACCACCTGGTGCAGCAAGGTCAGCCTGACGTGACCCATCCTCCCACAGCCTAAGTCATGTCAAAGGTCATGTCACGGTGGTACCAACAGCTAGCACCACCTGGTGCAGCAATGTCAGCCTGACGTGACCCATCCTCCCACAGCCTAAGACATGTCAAAGGTCATGTCACGGTGGTACCAACAGCTAGCACCACCTGGTGCAGCAATGTCAGCCTGACGTGACCCATCCTCCCACAGCCTAAGACATGTCAAAGGTCATGTCACGGTGGTACCAACAGCCAGCACCACCTGGTGCAGCAAGGTCAGCCTGACGTGACCCATCCTCCCACAGCCTAAGTCATGTCAAAGGTCATGTCACGGTGGTACCAACAGCTAGCACCACCTGGTGCAGCAAGGTCAGCCTGACGTGACCCATCCTCCCACAGCCTAAGTCATGTCAAAGGTCATGTCACGGTGGTACCAACAGCTAGCACCACCTGGTGCAGCAAGGTGAGCCTGACGTGACCCATCCTCCCACAGCCTAAGACATGTCAAAGGTCATGTCACGGTGGTACCAACAGCTAGCACCACCTGGTGCAGCAAGGTCAGCCTGACGTGACCCATCCTCCCACAGCCTAAGTCATGTCAAAGGTCATGTCACGGTGGTACCAACAGCTAGCACCACCTGGTGCAGCAAGGTCAGCCTGACGTGACCCATCCTCCCACAGCCTAAGTCATGTCAAAGGTCATGTCACGGTGGTACCAACAGCTAGCACCACCTGGTGCAGCAATGTCAGCCTGACGTGACCCATCCTCCCACAGCCTAAGACATGTCAAAGGTCATGTCACGGTGGTACCAACAGCTAGCACCACCTGGTGCAGCAATGTCAGCCTGACGTGACCCATCCTCCCACAGCCTAAGACATGTCAAAGGTCATGTCACGGTGGTACCAACAGCCAGCACCACCTGGTGCAGCAAGGTCAGCCTGACGTGACCCATCCTCCCACAGCCTAAGTCATGTCAAAGGTCATGTCACGGTGGTACCAACAGCTAGCACCACCTGGTGCAGCAAGGTCAGCCTGACGTGACCCATCCTCCCACAGCCTAAGTCATGTCAAAGGTCATGTCACGGTGGTACCAACAGCTAGCACCACCTGGTGCAGCAAGGTGAGCCTGACGTGACCCATCCTCCCACAGCCTAAGACATGTCAAAGGTCATGTCACGGTGGTACCAACAGCTAGCACCACCTGGTGCAGCAAGGTGAGAGCAAGCACTTGACAGTAGTCAAGGAGAACTGATACAAAAAGAACTTTAAATACTGAAGTTTGACTTGTCTTTAAGTTAGATTTTGCGTCTCCAATGAAAGTTAATCCAGACTGATGGTGATTCTTTGGACAATTTCCTGATCACTAAAATTACGACATTCTGACTAAAATTACGACATTCTGACTAAAATTACGACATTCTGACTAAAATTACGACATTCTGACTAAAATTACGGCATTCTGACTAAAATTACGACATTCTGACTAAAATTACGGCATTCTGACTAAAATTACGACATTCTGACTAAAATTACGACATTCTGACTAAAATTACGGCATTCTGACTAAAATTACGACATTCTGACTAAAATTACGGCATTCTGACTAAAATTACGGCATCTGACTAAAATTACGACATTCTGACTAAAATTACGACATTCTGACTAAAATTACGACATTCTGACTAAAATTACGGCATTCTGACTAAAATTACGACATTCTGACTAAAATTACGACATTCTGACTAAAATTATGAAATTCTGACTAAAATTATGAAATTCTGACTAAAATTACGACATTCTGACTAAAAAAAATTATAGTCAGAATACCAAATATCGTAGATTTTATTATACAAATCACATTATTTTTTTTACTAATATTGAAAAAAGCCGATGTTTGGTGAAACGTCTTCAGATAAAAATACACATGTGTAATCACACACATATACATACACATGTACACATGTACATGCATGCAAACATACACACAAGGGGTCACAATTTGAAGACTTGGATGAGTCACAGGGATGTTAGGAAGTATTTCTTCAATCACAGATTTGTCAGAAAGTGGAACAATCTGGAGAGTGATGTAGTGGAGGCAGGATCCATACATAGCTTTAAGAGGAGGCATTATAAAGCTCCGAGCAGGGAAAGAGTGGACCTAGTAGCGACCAGTAAAGAGGAGGGGCCAGGAGCTATAAATCAACCCCTGCAACCACATATAGGTGAGTACATAGATCTCCCTGCAGGAACTGCAATAATCAGACAAGTAACAATGTAGGGAAGATCATCAGAGTGGATGAAGAGAGCAGAGCTACTGACACATTTACTGACGTATCATCAGCTACTTCACACACATCAATGGTGCTGTTATTAACAACTTCCTGTGTAACACTAGAAAGGTCAAGAAACACACACACCCACTAACCCTTTACCCCAAAACAAGAACAAATAATTAGCAGTCAACTACACTGTTTAATAGCAAAACTGGATACATTAGCCGGTATTCTCTTTCCTATTTTATGTGATGGTTATACAGTGGGAGCACCCACAGTGTGTTGCTGGCATTCTATGTGGTTACACAGTGGGAACACCCACAGTGTGTTGCTGGCATTCTATGTGATAGTTACACAGTGGGAACACCCAGTGTGTTGCTGGCATTCTATGTGATAGTTACACAGTGGGAACACCCACAGTGTGTTGCTGGCATTCTATGTGATAGTTACACAGTGGGAACACCCACAGTGTGTTGCTGGCATTCTATGTGATAGTTACACAGTGGGAACACCCACAGTGTGTTGCTGGCATTCTATGTGATAGTTACACAGTGGGAACACCCAGTGTGTTGCTGGCATTCTATGTGATAGTTACACAGTGGGGACACCCACAGTGTGTTGCTGGCATTCTATGTGATAGTTACACAGTGGGAACACCCAGTGTGTTGCTGGCATTCTATGTGATAGTTACACAGTGGAAACACCCACAGTGTGTTGCTGGCATTCTATGTGATAGTTACACAGTGGGGACACCCACAGTGTGTTGCTGGCATTCTATGTGATAGTTACACAGTGGGAACACCCAGTGTGTTGCTGGCATTCTATGTGATAGTTACACAGTGGAAACACCCACAGTGTGTTGCTGGCATTCTATGTGATAGTTACACAGTGGAAACACCCACAGTGTGTTGCTGGCATTCTATGTGATAGTTACACAGTGGGGACACCCACAGTGTGTTGCTGGCATTCTATGTGATAGTTACACAGTGGAAACACCCACAGTGTGTTGCTGGCATTCTATGTGATAGTTACACAGTGGAAACACCCACAGTGTGTTGCTGGCATTGTATGTGATAGTTACACAGTGGGGACACCCACAGTGTGTTGCTGGCACTATGTGATAGTTACACAGTGGGGACACCCACAGTGTGTTGCTGGCACTATGTGATAGTTACACAGTGGGGACACCCACAGTGTGTTGCTGGCACTATGTGATAGTTACACAGTGGGGACACCCACAGAGATAGGAAAACAGTGGTTTGGTAACAGAGAAGTGATTATAGTCAACATCAACATGTTCACTATAACATCAACTTCACTATAACATCAACTTGTTCACTATAACATCAACTTGTTCACTATAACATCAACTTCACTATAACATCAACTTGTTCACTATAACATGGTCACTATAACAAGGAACCAGGTAGAGGACAATATCTTGTATCCAGTTCCTTGTAACGTAAATCTTACCCAAGACACCAACCACCTCTGAATAGAAATTAATTACCCAAGGTCAGACTACACTTGTGTACTGTACTTTACTCAGTGTACTCACTGTACACATTCTTGTACTAGCCCAGCTGTATACTCACTTGTACTCTCATATACGCACACAGCTGTATATATCAAGTTCTCAGTGAGAGTACGTTCACCTATTGTGGCTGCAGGGGTCAAGCCACAGCTCCTGGCCACTGGTCTCTACAGTGTGTGTGTGTGTGTGTGTGTGTGTGTGTGTGTGTGTGTACTCACCTAATTGTACTCGCCTAATTGTGGTTGCAGGGGTCGAAACTCAGCTCCTGGCCCCGCCTCTTCACTGATCGCTACTGGATCCTCTCTCTCTCTGCTTCCTGAGCTGTCATACCTCTTCTTGAAACTATGTATGGTTCCTGCCTCCACTACTTCACTTGCTAGGCTATTCCACTTGCTGACAACTCTATGAAGAAATACTTCCTAACGTCCCTGTGACTCGTCTCAGTCTTCAGCTTCCAGTTGTGACCCCTTGTCCCTGTGTCCCCTCTCTGGAACATCCTATCTCTGTCCACATTGTCTATTCCCCGCAGTATCTTGTATGTCGTTACTATGTCTCCCCTGACCCTTCTGTCCTCCATTGTCGTCAGTCCGATTTCCCTTAACCTTTCCTCGTACGACATTCCCTTGAGCTCTGGGACTAGCCTTGTTGCAAACCTTTGTACTTTCTCTAACTTCTTGACGTGCTTGACCAGGTGTGGGTTCCAGACTGGTGCTGCAAACTCCAGTATGGGCCTAACATACACAGTGTACAGTGTCTTGAACGATTCCTTATTAAGGTATCGGAACGCTATTCTCAGGTTTGCCAGGCGCCCGTATGCTGTAGCGGTTATTTGGTTGATGTGTGCCTCCGGTGATGTGCTCGGTGTTATGGTCACCCCAAGGTCTTTCTCCCTGAGTGAGGTCTGTAGTCTTTGTCCACCTAGCCTATACTCTGTCTGCGGTCTTCTTTGCCCCTCCCCAATCTTCATGACTTTGCATTTGGCTGGATTGAATTCGAGAAGCCAGTTGCTGGACCACATGCCCAGCCTGTCCAGGTCTCTTTGCAGTCCTGCCTCATCCTCGTCCAATTTAATTCTTCTCATCAACTTCACGTCATCTGCGAACAGGGACACTTCAGAGTCTATTCCTTCCATCATGTCGTTCACATATATCAAAAATAGCACTGGTCCCAGAACTGACCCCTGTGGGACCCCGCTCGTAACAGGCGCCCACTGTGATACCTCTTCACGTACCATGACTCGTTGCTGCCTCCCTGTCAGGTATTCTCTTATCCATTGCAGTGCCCTCCCTTTTACGTGCGCCTGATCCTCCAACTTCTGCACTAATCTCTTGCGGGGAACTGTGTCAAAGGCCTTCCTGCAGTCTAGGAAAACGCAATCTACCCACCCCTCTCTCTCGTGTCTTACTTCTGTTACCTTGTCATAAAACTCCAGGAGGTTTGTGATACAAGATTTGCCTTCCATGAACCCATGCTGGTTTTCATTTATAATCTTGTTCCTTTCCAGGTGTTCGACCACTCTCCTCCTGATAATCTTCTCCATGACTTTGCACACAATACATGTCAGAGACACAGGTCTGTAGTTTAGTGCCTCGTTTCTGTTTCCTCTCTTAAATATGGGGACTACATTAGCTGTCTTCCATTTCTCAGGTAGTTGCCCAGTTTCAAGGGATGTGTTGAAGATTGTGGTTAGAGGCACGCACAGCATCTCTGCTCCTTCTCTAAGGACCCATGGGGAGATGTTGTCCGGTCCCATCGCCTTTGAGGTGTCAAGGTCACTTAAGAGCTTCTTCACCTCCTCCTCAGTTGTTCGTATGTCATCCAACACGTGTTGGTATATTCCCTCTTGATGTTCCCTTCTGTGCTGTCTTCCCACAGCCCTTCCTGTCTCTACTGTAAAAACTTCCTTAAATCTCCTGTTCAGCTCCTCACATACCTCCTGATCATTTCTTGTGAGTTCTCCACCTTCTGTCCTTAATCTAATCACCTGGTCTTTGACTGTTGTCTTCCTCCTGATGTGGCTATACAACAGTTTCGGGTCAGTCTTGATTCTCGATGCTATGTCATTTTCATACTGTCGCTGGGCCTCCCTCCTTACCTGTGCGTACTCATTCCTGGCTCTGCGACTGATCTCCCTATTTTCGTGTGTTCTCTGCCTTCTGTACTTTTTCCATTCTCTATTGCACTTTGTTTTTGCCTCCTTACACCGTCGGGTAAACCAGGGGCTCGTTCTGGTCTTCCCGTTGTTACTGTTGCCCTTGGGAATAAACCTTTCCACTGCCTCCTTGCATTTTGTTGTTACATATTCCATCATTTCATTTACTGGCTTTCCTGCCAGTTCTCTGTCCCACTGGACCTCCCGCAGGAAGTTCTTCAACCCTATGTAGTCTCCTCTTTTATAGTCAGGCTTTTCCCATTCAACTCCTGTTATTCTCTCCACTTGCAGCTCTACTATGTATTCAAAGCACAGAACCACGTGGTCGCTAGCTCCTAGGGGACTCTCATACTTGATGTCCTCAATATCTGAGCTGCCCAGGGTGAACACAAGGTCCAATCTTGCTGGTTCATCCTCCCCTCTCACTCTGGTAGTGTCCTTAACATGTTGGTGCATGAGGTTTTCCAGCACCACGTCCAACATCCTGGCTCTCCATGTTTCGGGACCCCCATGTGGCTCCAGGTTTTCCCAGTCAATCTCCCTGTGGTTGAAATCCCCCATAACCAGCAACTTTGCTCTGCTGGAGTGAGCTCTTCTTGCCACCTCAGCAAGTGTGTCCACCATTGCTCTGTTGCTCTCTTCATATTGCTCTCTTGGCCTCCTGCAGTTCTGTGGTGGATTATACATCACTGCAATGACCACTTTGTGTTCCCCAGACTGAAGTGTACCTGCTATGTAGTCTCTTTCTCCCGTCTCATCTATTCCTTCCATTTTCTCGAATTTCCATCTGTTTTTTACGAGCAGAGCAACCCCACCTCCCCCCCTGCCCCTTCTATCTTTCCTCATGATCTGGTATCCTGGTGGGAAGATTGCATCTGTTGTCTCCGTGAGTTTTGTTTCTGTAACTGCTATGATGTCTGGGGACTTCTCATTGATTCTTTCTTGCCATTCCTCATGTTTATTCGTTAATCCATCTGCATTTGTGTACCAAACCTTCAACTTCTGTTCTAATACTGTAACTGTGGTTACAGAGAAAGAGACCGAGAAAGGAACAGACACACACAGAGAGAGAGAGAGAGAATGGATTGAGGG
>NW_027198218.1:20000-25000 GCF_038502225.1 Cherax quadricarinatus
TAAACTTAGAGACAACAGATGATCAATTAGACACTTGAGCAACACTTGAGTATCTGTGGAAACGTTTCGCCCGCCAGTGACTTGTTCAGTCCAATACAGAGATCAACAGTGTCAATCTATCACACTGTCGGTTCTCTGAACCACTGATCTACAGTAAGAGATCTTAACGGGGGTCAGGGCCCCCGCGGCTCGGTCGCAGACCAGGCCTCCTGCTGGGCCAAGGCCTGATCAACCAGGCTGTTGAAGATTAAGGCGCATGTGCAACAGTTGGGTATCTCTACTGGGAAGCTGTAACTAGAGATACTGTCCCGTAGCGCGATCGGTAGCGCCATCAGCTCACACGGTGAGGTCCGGGGGTCGATCCCTGGTACGGCTGGAAAACATTAGCCTTCTTCAGTCAGCTAGAGAACGAGCAGAACTGAAATAAAGATATCAGTCCATCAACCTTGGAGAAGATTTCTCAAGTCAAAAATATGCTGAGATAACAGGTGTGTTGCGTAGCGTTACCTGTGTTGCTGAGATAACAGGTGTGATGCGTAGCGTTACCTGTGTTGCTGAGATAACAGGTGTGTTGCGTAGCGTTAGTGTTGCTGAGATAACAGGTGTGTTGCGTAGCGTTAGTGTTGCTGAGATAACAGGTGTGTTGCGTAGCGTTACCTGTGTTGCTGGGATAACAGGTGTGTTGCGTAGCGTTAGTGTTGCTGAGATAACAGGTGTGTTGCGTAGCGTTAGTGTTGCTGAGATAACAGTTGTGTTGCGTAGCGTTAGTGTTGCTGAGATAACAGTTGTGTTGCGTAGCGTTAGTGTTGCTGAGATAACAGGTGTGTTGCGTAGCGTTAGTGTTGCTGAGATAACAGGTGTGTTGCGTAGCGTTACCTGTGTTGCTGGGATAACAGGTGTGTTGCGTAGCGTTAGTGTTGCTGAGATAACAGGTGTGATGCTATCTTAATGTTTCACTAGTATACTGTTATCTTGCTATTATAACAGCCAGTACTGTTATCTTTGTCTTAAGTTTGTATTGTTTGAAGTGTGCGCACGCGTTTATGTAGGTAGAAGCACCACCACCACCTCCAGCAGCAGCAGCACCACCACCTCCAGCAGCACCACCACCTCCAGCACCACCACCACCACCTTCAGCAGCACCACCACCACCTTCAGCAGCAGCAGTACCACCACCACCACCTCCAGGAGCAGCAGCACCACCTCCAGCAGCAGCACCACCACCACCTTCAGCAGCAGCACCACCTCCAGCAGCACCACCACCTCCAGCAGCAGCACCACCACCACCTTCAGCAGCAGCACCACCACCACCACCTCCAGGAGCAGCAGCACCACCTCCAGCAGCAGCACCACCACCACCTTCAGCAGCAGCACCACCTCCAGCAGCAGCACCACCTCCAGCAGCAGCAGCACCACCTCCAGCAGCACCACCACCTACAGCAGCAGCAGCACCACCACCACCACCTCCAGCAGCAGCACCACCACCAGCAGCAGCACCACCTCCAGCAGCACCACCACCTCCAGCAGCACCACCACCACCTTCAGCAGCAGCAGCAGCACCACCATCACCTCCAGGAGCAGCAGCACCACCACCAGCAGCAGCACCACCACCACCACCTCCAGGAGCAGCAGCACCACCTCCAGCAGCAGCACCACCACCACCACCAGCAGCAGCACCACCACCTCCAGCAGCAGCAGCACCACCACCAGCAGCAGCACCACCACCAGCAGCAGCACCACCACCAGCAGCAGCACCACCACCAGCAGCAGCAGCACCACCACCACCTCCTGGAGCAGCAGCACCACCTCCAGCAGCAGAAGCACCACCTCCAGCAGCAGCAGCACCACCACCATCACCAGCAGCAGCACCACCTCCAGCAGCAGCACCACCACCACCACCAGCAGCACCACCTCCAGCAGCAGCACCACCTCCAGCAGCAGCACCACCTTCAGCAGCAGCAGCACCACCACCACCTCCTGGAGCAGCAGCACCACCTCCAGCAGCAGCACCACCACCACCAGCAGCAGCAGCAGCACCACCTCCAGCAGCAGCACCACCACCACCATCACCAGCACCACCTCCAGCAGCACCACCACCACCAGCACCACCTTCAGCAGCAGCACCACCACCACCTCCTGGAGCAGCAGCACCACCTCCAGCAGCACCACCACCACCACCACCAGCAGCAGCAGCACCACCTCCAGCAGCAGCACCACCACCACCACCAGCAGCACCACCTCCAGCAGCAGCACCACCACCTCCAGCAGCAGCACCACCACCACCACCACCTCCAGCAGCAGCAGCATCACCACCACCTCCAGCATCAGCACCACCACCACCTCCAGCAGCAGCACCACCACCACCACCTCCAGTAGCAGCACCACCACCACCTCCAGCAGCAGCACCACCACCACCTCCAGCAGCAGCACCACCACCACCTCCAGCAGCAGCACCACCACCACCTCCAGCAGCACCACCACCACCTCCAGCATCAGTCGCCAGCTCGTTCATACTGGTATATACTCTTAGCAAACTCTCAAGCTGAGTAGAATACACACAGCAGCACGGAGGAGGAGAAATGAACATCATTGTTCGTTATTAGCAGCACCACCACCACCTCCAGTAGCAGCACCACCACCACCACCTCCAGCAGCACCACCACCACCTCCAGCAGCACCACCACCACCTCCAGCAGCACCACCACCTACAGCAGCAGCAGCACCACCACCACCTACAGCAGCAGCAGCACCACCACCTCCAGCAGCAGCACCACCACCACCACCACCTCCAGCAGCACCACCACCATCACCTCCAGCAGCAGCACCACCACCACCACCACCACCACCCCCAACAGCAGCACCACCACCATCTCCAGTAGCAGCACCACCACCACCTCCAGCAGCACCACCACCACCACCTCCAGCAGCACCACCACCACCACCTCCAACAGCAGCACCACCACCACCTCCAGTAGCAGCACCACCACCACCTCCAGCAGCACCACCACCACCACCTCCAACAGCAGCACCACCACCACCTCCAGTAGCAGCACCACCACCACCTCCAGCAGCACCACCACCACCACCACCTCCAGCAGCAGCACCACCACCACCTCCAGCAGCACCACCACCACCTCCAGCATCAGTCGCCAGCTCGTTCATACTGGTATATACTCTTAGCAAACTCTCAAGCTGAGCAGAATACACACAGCAGCACGGAGGAGGAGAAATGAACATCATTGTTCGTTATTAGCAGCACCACCACCACCTCCAGTAGCAGCACCACCACCACCACCTCCAGCAGCACCACCCCCACCTCCAGCAGCACCACCACCTACAGCAGCAGCAGCACCACCACCTACAGCAGCACCACCACCACAACCACCTCCAACAGCAGCACCACCACCACCACCTCCAGCAGCAGCACCACCACAACCACCTCCAGCAGCAGCAGCACCACCACCACCTCCAGCAGCACCACCACCACCACCTCCAGCAGCACCACCACCACCACCTCCAGTAGCAGCAGCACCACCACCACCTCCAGTAGCAGCAGCACCACTACCACCTCCAGCAGCACCACCACCACCTACAGCAGCAGCAGCACCACCTACAGCAGCAGCAGCAGCACCACCTACAGCAGCAGCAGCACCACCACCACCTCCAGCAGCAGCACCACCACCTCCAGCACCACCTACAGCAGCACCACCACCACCACCTCCAGCAGCAGCAGCATCACCACCACCTCCAGCAGCAGCAGCACCACCTCCAGCATCAGCACCACCTCCAGCAGCAGCACCACCTCCAGCAGCACCACCACCTACAGCAGCAGCAGCACCACCACCACCACCTCCAGCAGCAGCAGCACCACCAGCAGCACCACCACCACCTCTACCACCACCACCACCACCACCACCAGGAGCGCTACCACCACCTCCAGTAGCAGCACCACCACAACCACCTCCAGCAGCACCACCACCACCTCCAGCAGCACCACCACCTCCAGCAGCAGCAGCATCACCACCACCTAAAGCAGCACCACCACCACCTCCAGCAGCACCACCACCACCACCTCCAGCAGCAGCAGCATTACCACCACCACCTCCAGCAGCAGCAGCATTACCACCACCACCTCCAGCAGCAGCAGCATTACCACCACCACCTCCAGCAGCAGCAGCATCACCACCACCTCCAGCAGTAGCAGCCTCACCACCACCTCCAGCAGCACCACCACCACCTCCAGCAGCAGCAGCATCACCACCACCTCCAGCAGTAGCAGCATCACCACCACCTCCAGTAGCACCACCACCACCTCCAGCAGCACCACCACCACCTCCAGCAGCAGCAGCATTACCACCACCACCTCCAGCAGCAGCAGCAGCACCACCACCACCTCCAGCAGCATTACCACCACCACCTCCAGCAGCATCACCACCACCTCCAGCAGTAGCAGCATCACCACCACCTCCAGCAGCACCACCACCACCAGCACCACCACTACCACCTCCAGCAGCACCACCACCACCACCTCCAGCAGCAGCAGCACCACCACCACCTCCAGCAGCATCACCACCACCTCCAGCAGCAGCAGCATTACCACCACCACCTCCAGCAGTAGCAGCATCACCACCACCTCCAGCAGCAGCACCACCACCAGCACCACCACCACCTCCAGCAGCACCACCACCACCACCTCCAGCAGCAGCAGCAGCACCACCACCACCTCCAGCAGCATCACCACCACCTCCAGCAGCAGCAGCATTACCACCACCACCTCCAGCAGTAGCAGCATCACCACCACCTCCAGCAGCAGCACCACCACCACCACCACCTCCAGCAGCACCACCACCACCACCACCTCCAGCAGCATCACCACCACCTCCAGCAGCAGCAGCATTACCACCACCACCTCCAGCAGTAGCAGCATCACCACCACCTCCAGCAGCACCACCACCACCAGCACCACCACCTCCAGCAGCACCACCACCACCACCTCCAGC
>NW_027198218.1:30000-37500 GCF_038502225.1 Cherax quadricarinatus
ACCTGCTGGTGTGTAGTGAACAACACTACCTGCTGGTGTGTAGTGAACAATACTACCTGCTGGTGTGTAGTGAACAACACTACCTGCTGGTGTGTAGTGAACAACACTACCTGCTGGTGTGTAGTGAACAACACTACCTGCTGGTGTGTAGTGAACAACACTACCTGCTGGTGTGTAGTGAACAACACTACCTGCTGGTGTGTAGTGAACAACACTACCTGCTGGTGTGTAGTGAACAACACTACCTGCTGGTGTGTAGTGAACAACACTACCTGCTGGTGTGTAGTGAACAACACTACCTGCTGGTGTGTAGTGAACAACACTACCTGCTGGTGTGTAGTGAACAACACTACCTGCTGGTGTGGAGTGAACAACACTACCTGCTGGTGTGGAGTGAACAACACTACCTGCTGGTGTGGAGTGAACAACACTACCTGCTGGTGTGGAGTGAACAACACTACCTGCTGGTGTGGAGTGAACAACACTACCTGCTGGTGTGTAGTGAACAACACTACCTGCACTACCTGCCGGTGTTTAGTGAACAACACTACCTGCTGGTGTGTAGTGAACAACACTACCTGCTGGTGTGTAGTGAACACTACCTGCTGGTGTGTAGTGAACAACACTACCTGCTGGTGTGCAGTGAACAACACTACCTGCTGGTGTGCAGTGAACAACACTACCTGCTGGTGTGTAGTGAACAACACTACCTGCTGGTGTGTAGTGAACAACACTACCTGCTGGTGTGTAGTGAACAACACTACCTGCTGGTGTGTAGTGAACAACACTACCTGCTGGTGTGTAGTGAACAACACTACCTGCTGGTGTGTAGTGAACAACACTACCTGCTGGTGTGTAGTGAACAACACTACCTGCTGGTGTGGAGTGAACAACACTACCTGCTGGTGTGTAGTGAACAACACTACCTGCTGGTGTGTAGTGAACAACACTACCTGCTGGTGTGTAGTGAACAACACTACCTGCTGGTGTGTAGTGAACAACACTACCTGCTGGTGTGGTGTGAAGAACACTACCTGCTGGTGTGCAGTGAACAACACTACCTGCTGGTGTGTAGTGAACAACACTACCTGCTGGTGTGCAGTGAACAACACTACCTGGTGGTGTGTAGTGAACAACACTACCTGCTGGTGTGTAGTGAACAACACTACCTGCTGGTGTGTAGTGAACAACACTACCTGCTGGTGTGTAGTGAACAACACTACCTGCTGGTGTGTAGTGAACAACACTACCTGCTGGTGTGTAGTGAACAACACTACCTGCTGGTGTGTAGTGAACAACACTACCTGCTGGTGTGTAGTGAACAACACTACCTGCTGGTGTGTAGTGAACAACACTACCTGCTGGTGTGTAGTGAACAACACTACCTGCTGGTGTGTAGTGAACAACACTACCTGCTGGTGTGTAGTGAACAACACTACCTGCTGGTGTGTAGTGAACAACACTACCTGCTGGTGTGTAGTGAACAACACTACCTGCTGGTGTGTAGTGAACAACACTACCTGCTGGTGTGTAGTGAACAACACTACCTGCTGGTGTGTAGTGAACAACACTACCTGCTGGTGTGTAGTGAACAACACTACCTGCTGGTGTGTAGTGAACAACACTACCTGCTGGTGTGTAGTGAACAACACTACCTGCTGGTGTGTAGTGAACAACACTACCTGCTGGTGTGTAGTGAACAACACTACCTGCTGGTGTGTAGTGAACAACACTACCTGCTGGTGTGTAGTGAACAACACTACCTGCTGGTGTGTAGTGAACAACACTACCTGCTGGTGTGTAGTGAACAACACTACCTGCTGGTGTGTAGTGAACAACACTACCTGCTGGTGTGGAGTGAACAACACTACCTGCTGGTGTGGAGTGAACACTACAGGCTGGTGTGGAGTGAACAACACTACATGCTGGTGTGGAGTGAACAACACTACCTGCTGGTGTGGAGTGAACAACACTACCTGCTGGTGTGTAGTGAACAACACTACCTGCTTTTGTGGAGTGAACAACACTACCTGCTGGTGTGGAGTGAACAACACTACCTGCTGGTGTGGAGTGAACAACACTACCTGCTGGTGTGTAGTGAACAACACTACCTGCTGGTGTGTAGTGAACAATACTACCTGCTGGTGTGTAGTGAACAACACTACCTGCTGGTGTGTAGTGAACAACACTACCTGCTGGTGTGTAGTGAACAACACTACCTGCTGGTGTGGAGTGAACAACACTACCTGCTGGTGTGGAGTGAACAACACTACCTGCTGGTGTGGAGTGAACAACACTACCTGCTGGTGTGGAGTGAACAACACTACCTGCTGGTGTGGAGTGAACAACACTACCTGCTGGTGTGGAGTGAAAAACACTACCTGCTGGTGTGGAGTGAACAACACTACCTGCACTACCTGCTGGTGTTTAGTGAACAACACTACCTGCTGGTGTGTAGTGAACAACACTACCTGCTGGTGTGTAGTGAACAACACTACCTGCTGGTGTGGAGTGAACAACACTACCTGCTGGTGTGGAGTGAACAACACTACCTGCTGGTGTGGAGTGAACAACACTACCTGCTGGTGTGGAGTGAACAACACTACCTGCTGGTGTGGAGTGAACAACACTACCTGCTGGTGTTTAGTGAACAACACTACCTGCTGGTGTGTAGTGAACAACACTACCTGCTGGTGTGTAGTGAACAACACTACCTGGTGGTGTGTAGTGAACAACACTACCTGGTGGTGTGTAGTGAACAACACTACCTGGTGGTGTGTAGTGAACACTACCACCTGCTGGTGTGTAGTGAACACTACCACCTGCTGGTGTGTAGTGAACAACACTACCTGCTGGTGTGTAGTGAACAGCACTACCTGCTGGTGTGTAGTGAACACTACCTGCTGGTGTGTAGTGAACAACACTACCTGCTGGTGTGTAGTGAACAACACTACCTGCTGGTGTGTAGTGAACAATACTACCTGCTGGTGTGTAGTGAACAACACTACCTGCTGGTGTGTAGTGAACAACACTACCTGCTGGTGTGTAGTGAACAACACTACCTGCTGGTGTGTAGTGAACAACACTACCTGCTGGTGTGTAGTGAACAACACTACCTGCTGGTGTGTAGTGAACAACACTACCTGCTGGTGTGTAGTGAACAACACTACCTGCTGGTGTGTAGTGAACAACACTACCTGCTGGTGTGTAGTGAACAACACTACCTGCTGGTGTGTAGTGAACAACACTACCTGCTGGTGTGTAGTGAACAACACTACCTGCTGGTGTGGAGTGAACAACACTACCTGCTGGTGTGGAGTGAACAACACTACCTGCTGGTGTGGAGTGAACAACACTACCTGCTGGTGTGGAGTGAACAACACTACCTGCTGGTGTGGAGTGAACAACACTACCTGCTGGTGTGGAGTGAACAACACTACCTGCTGGTGTGTAGTGAACAACACTACCTGCACTACCTGCCGGTGTTTAGTGAACAACACTACCTGCTGGTGTGTAGTGAACAACACTACCTGCTGGTGTGTAGTGAACAACACTACCTGCTGGTGTGGAGTGAACAACACTACCTGCTGGTGTGGAGTGAACACTACCTGCTGGTGTGGAGTGAACAACACTACCTGCTGGTGTGGAGTGAACAACACTACCTGCTGGTGTGGAGTGAACAACACTACCTGCTGGTGTGGAGTGAACAACACTACCTGCTGGTGTGGAGTGAACAACACTACCTGCTGGTGTGTAGTGAACAACACTACCTGCTGGTGTGTAGTGAACAATACTACCTGCTGGTGTGTAGTGAACAACACTACCTGCTGGTGTGTAGTGAACAACACTACCTGCTGGTGTGTAGTGAACAACACTACCTGCTGGTGTGTAGTGAACAACACTACCTGCTGGTGTGTAGTGAACAACACTACCTGCTGGTGTGTAGTGAACAACACTACCTGCTGGTGTGTAGTGAACAACACTACCTGCTGGTGTGTAGTGAACAACACTACCTGCTGGTGTGTAGTGAACAACACTACCTGCTGGTGTGTAGTGAACAACACTACCTGCTGGTGTGTAGTGAACAACACTACCTGCTGGTGTGTAGTGAACAACACTACCTGCTGGTGTGGAGTGAATAACACTACCTGCTGGTGTGGAGTGAACAACACTACCTGCTGGTGTGGAGTGAACAACACTACCTGCTGGTGTGTAGTGAACACTACCTGCTGGTGTGAACAACACTACCTGCTGGTGTGAGTGAACAACACTACCTGCTGGTGTGGAGTGAACAACACTACCTGCTGGTGTGGAGTGAACAACACTACCTGCTGGTGTGGAGTGAACAACACTACCTGCTGGTGTGGAGTGAACAACACTACCTGCTGGTGTGGAGTGAACAACACTACCTGCTGGTTTGTAGTGAACAACACTACCTGCTGGTGTGGAGTGAACAACACTACCTGCTGGTGTGAGTGAACAACACTACCTGCTGGTGTGGAGTGAACAACACTACCTGCTGGTGTGGAGTGAACAACACTACCTGCTGGTGTGGAGTGAACAACACTACCTGCTGGTGTGGAGTGAACAACACTACCTGCTGGTGTGGAGTGAACAACACTACCTGCTGGTGTGGAGTGAACAACACTACTTGCTGGTGTGGAGTGAACAATACTACCTGCTGGTGTGGAGTGAACAACACTACCTGCTGGTTTGCAGTGAACAACACTACCTGCTGGTGTGTAGTGAACAACACTACCTGCTGGTGTGTAGTGAACAACACTACCTGCTGGTGTGTAGTGAACAACACTACCTGCTGGTGTGGAGTGAAAAACACTACCTGCTGGTGTGGAGTGAACAACACTACCTGCTGGTGTGGAGTGAACAACACTACCTGCTTGTGTGGAGTGAACAACACTACCTGCTGGTGTGGAGTGAACAACACTACCTGCTGGTGTGGAGTGAACAACACTACCTGCTGGTTTGCAGTGAACAACACTACCTGCTTGTGTGTAGTGAACAACACTACCTGCTGGTGTGTAGTGAACAACACTACCTGCTGGTGTGGAGTGAACAACACTACCTGCTGGTGTGGAGTGAACAACACTACCTGCTGGTGTGGAGTGAACAACACTACCTGCTGGTGTGGAGTGAATAACACTACCTGCTGGTGTGGAGTGAACAACACTACCTGCTGGTGTGGAGTGAACAACACTACCTGCTGGTGTGTAGTGAACAACACTACCTGCTGGTGTGGAGTGAACAACACTACCTGCTGGTGTGTAGTGAACAACACTACCTGCTGGTGTGGAGTGAACAACACTACCTGCTGGTGTGGAGTGAACAACACTACCTGCTGGTGTGTAGTGAACAACACTACCTGCTGGTGTGTAGTGAACAACACTACCTGCTGGTGTGGAGTGAACAACACTACCTGCTGGTGTGTAGTGAACAACACTACCTGCTGGTGTGGAGTGAACAACACTACCTGCTGGTGTGTAGTGAACAACACTACCTGCTGGTGTGCAGTGAACAACACTACCTGCTGGTGTGGAGTGAACAACACTATCTGCTGGTGTGGAGTGAACACTACCTGCTGGTGTGAACAACACTACCTGCTGGTGTGTAGTGAACAACACTACCTGCTGGTGTGTAGTGAACAACACTACCTGCTGGTGTGGAGTGAACAACACTACGTGCTGGTGTGGAGTGAACAACACTATCTGCTGGTGTGGAGTGAACACTACCTGCTGGTTTGAACAACACTGCCTGCTGGTGTGAACAACACTACCTGCTGGTGTGTAGTGAACAACACTACCTGCTGGTGTGGAGTGAACAACACTACCTGCTGGTGTGTAGTGAACAACACTACCTGCTGGTGTGTAGTGAACAACACTACCTGCTGGTGTGTAGTGAACAACACTACCTGCTGGTGTGGAGTGAACAACACTACCTGCTGGTGTGTAGTGAACAACACTACCTGCTGGTGTGTAGTGAACAACACTACCTGCACTACCTGCTGGTGTTTAGTGAACAACACTACCTGCTGGTGTGTAGTGAACAACACTACCTGCTGGTGTGTAGTGAACAACACTAGCTACAGGTGTGGAGTGAACAACACTACCTGCTGGTGTGGAGTGAACACTACCTGCTGGTGTGGAGTGAACAACACTACCTGCTGGTGTGGAGTGAACAACACTACCTGCTGGTGTGGAGTGAACAACACTACCTGCTGGTGTGGAGTGAACAACAATAGCTACAGGTGTGGAGAGAGCATCTCTGGCTACACCTGACATCACGTAAACAGTTTACACTGGACAAGCCACCAGAAGTTTACCAGGCGAGTATACACCTATATAACCAACTAGCAATATACACAGCCATATAAACTAGTGAACCAACTCTCCTGTTGGCGAAAAGTGCTGTGTTCCCTTCCCGTTGATGAACATGATGAACATGTGTGTTCCCTTCCCGTTGATGAACATGATGAACATGTGTGTTCCCTTCCCGTTGATGAACATGATGAACATGCTGTGTTCCCTTCCCGTTGATGAACATGCTGTGTTCCCTTCCCGTTGAACATGATGAACATGCTGTGTTCCCTTCCCGTTGAACATGATGAACATGCTGTGTTCCCTTCCCGTTGAACATGATGAACATGCTGTGTTCCCTTCCCGTTGAACATGATGAACATGCTGTGTTCCCTTCCCGTTGATGAACATGTGTGTATCTCTACCTCTCTCTCGCTCTCTCTCTCGTGATGAACATTTATCTCTACCTCTCTCTCTCTCTCTCTCTCTCGTGAACATGTGTGTATCTCTACCTCTCTCTCTCTCTCTCGTAAACATGTGTGTATCTCTACCTCTCTCTCTCTCTCTCGTAAACATGTGTGTATCTCTACCTCTCTCTCTCTCTCTCGTAAACATGTGTGTATCTCTACCTCTCTCTCTCTCTCTCTCGTAAACATGTGTGTATCTCTACCTCTCTCTCTCTCTCGTGAACATGTGTGTATCTCTACCTCTCTCTCTCTCTCTCTCTCTCTCTCTCTCGTGAACATGTGTGTATCTCTACCTCTCTCTCGCTCTCTCTCTCGTGATGAATGTGTATCTCTACCTCTCTCTCTCTCGTAAACATGTGTATCTCTGCCTCTCTCTCTCTCTCTCTCGTAAACATGTGTGTATCTCTACTGCCTCTCTCTCTCGTGAACATGTGTGTATCTCTACCTCTCTCGTGAACTTGTGTGTATCTCTACCTCTCTCTCTCTCTCTCTCTCTCTCTCTCGTGAACATGTGTGTATCTCTACCTCTCTCTCGCTCTCTCTCTCGTGATGAATGTGTATCTCTACCTCTCTCTCTCTCTCTCTCGTAAACATGTGTGAATCTCTACCTCTCTCTCTCTCGTAAACATGTGTGTATCTCTACCTCTCTCTCTCTCTCTCTCGTAAACATGTGTGAATCTCTACCTCTCTCTCTCTCGTAAACATGTGTGTATCTCTACCTC
>NW_027198218.1:42500-47871 GCF_038502225.1 Cherax quadricarinatus
CAACAGTAACAGTAGCAACACTGGTACCAGCAGTGACAACAGTAACAGTAGCAACACTGGTACCAGCAGTGACAACAGTAACAGTAGCAACACTGGTACCAGCAGTGACAACAGTAGAAGTAGCAACACTGGTACCAGCAGTGACAACAGTAGAAGTAGCAACACTGGTACCAGCAGTGACAACAGTAGCAGTAGCAACACTGGTACCAGCAGTGACAACAGTAGCAGTAGCAACACTGGTACCAGCAGTGACAACAGTAGCAGTAGCAACACTGGTACCAGCAGTGACAACAGTAGCAGTAACACTGGTACCAGCAGTGACAACAGTAGCAGTAGCAACACTGGTACCAGCAGTGACAACAGTAGCAGTAGCAACACTGGTACCAGCAGTGACAACAGTAGCAGTAGCAACACTGGTACCAGCAGTGACAACAGTAGCAGTAGCAACACTGGTACCAGCAGTGACAACAGTAGCAGTAGCAACACTGGTACCAGCAGTGACAACAGTAGCAGTAGCAACACTGGTACCAGCAGTGACAACAGTAGCAGTAGCAACACTGGTACCAGCAGTGACAACAGTAACAGTAGCAACACTGGTACCAGCAGTGACAACAGTAACAGTAGCAACACTGGTACCAGCAGTGACAACAGTAGAAGTAGCAACACTGGTACCAGCAGTGACAACAGTAGCAGTAGCAACACTGGTACCAGCAGTGACAACAGTAGCAGTAGCAACACTGGTACCAGCAGTGACAACAGTAACAGTAGCAACACTGGTACCAGCAGTGACAACAGTAACAGTAGCAACACTGGTACCAGCAGTGACAACAGTAGTAGTAGCAACACTGGTACCAGCAGTGACAACAGTAGCAGTAGCAACACTGGTACCAGCAGTGACAACAGTAACCGTAGCAACACTTGTACCAGCAGTGACAACAGTAGTAGCAACACTGGTACCAGCAGTGACAACAGTAGTAGTAGCAACACTGGTACCAGCAGTGACAACAGTAGCAGTAGCAACACTGGTACCAGCAGTGACAGTAGTAGTAGCAACACTGGTACCAGCAGTGACAACAGTAGCAGTAGCAACACTGGTACCAGCAGTGACAACAGTAACAGTAGCAACACTGGTACCAGCAGTGACAACAGTAGCAGTAGCAACAATGGTACCAGCAGTGACAATAGTAGTAGCAACACTGGTACCAGCAGTGACAACAGTAGTAGTAGCAACACTGGTACCAGCAGCGACAACAGTAGTAGCAACACTGGTACCAGCAGTGACAACAGTAGTAGTAGCAACACTGGTACCAGCAGTAACAACATTGGTACCAACAGTTGCAACAACACTGGTACCAACACTGGTGTGTTGTACCAGCAGTGACAGCAGTAGTAGCAACACTAGTACCAGCAGTGACAACAGTAGTAGTAGCAACACTGGTACCAGCAGTGACAGTAGTAGTAGCAACACTGGTACCAGCAGTGACAATAGTAGTAGTAGCAACACTGGTACCAGCAGTAACAACAATATTGGTAACAGCAGTAGCAACAACACTGGTACCAGCAGTAACACTGGTACCAGCAGTAACAACAATATTGGTAACAGCAGTAGCAACAACACTGGTACCGGCAGTAGCAACGACACTGGTACCAACAGTAGCAACAACACTGGTACCAACAGTAGCAACAACATTGGTACCAACAGTTGCAACAACACTGGTACCAACAGTAGCAATAGCAATGGTACCAACAGTAGCAATAGCTATGGTACCAACAGTAGCAACACTGATACCAGCAGTAGTAAACACACTAGTACCAGCAGTAGCAACAGCACTGGTACCAGCAGGAGCAACAGCAATGGTACTAGCAGTAGCAACAACAATGGTACCAGCAGTAGCAAACACACTAGTACCAGCATTAGCAACAGCACTGGTACCAGCAGTAGCAACAGCAATGGTACCAACAGTAGCAACAACATTGGTACCAACAGTAGCAACACTGGTACCAACAGTTGCAACACTGGTACCAACAGTAGCAATAGCAATGGTACCAACAGTAGCAACACTGATACCAGCAGTAGTAAACACACTAGTACCAGCAGTAGCAACAGCACTGGTACCAGCAGGAGCAACAGCAATGGTACTAGCAGTAGCAACAACACTGGTACCAGCAGTAGCAAACACACTAGTACCAGCATTAGCAACAGCACTGGTACCAGCAGTACCATTAGCAATGGTACCAGCAGTAGCAACAAAACTGGTACCAACAGCAACAACACTGGTACCAGCACTAACACTGGTACCAGCAGTAGCAGCAGCAGCAAAAACAACATTGGTACCAGCAACAACACTGGTACCAGCAGTAGCAACAGCAATAGTACCAGCAGTAGCAACAGCAATGGTACCAGCAGTAGCAACAACACTGGTACCACAGTCATCACAGCAACAACACTGGTACCACAGTCATCACAGCAACAACACTGGTACCACAGTCATCACAGCAACAACACTGGTACCACAGTCATCACAGCAACAACACTGGTACCACAGTCATCACAGCAACAACACTGGTACCACACTAACACTGGTACCAGCAGTAGCAGCAACAAAAACATTGGTACTAGCAACAACAGTGGTACCATTGTAACATATTATATAGAAAGTCTCTGGTTATGCAGAGTATTTCCCGCAACTTAGGTTAATTCTGTCCCAGGATGCGACCCACACCAGTCAGCTAACACCCAGGTACCTACTTACTGCCAGGTGAACAGGACAGCAGGTGTCTTAAGAAAGGCCCAATGTTTCCACACGTAGCGGGGATCGAACCACAGATCTCAATGTGTGAGCCACGTGCGCTACCAAGAAAGCATTGTTAAGCCAAAGCCAGCAAGCAATTATCACCAGTATCAAGCAAGGTTCATCACTCTTGTGTCCAGTAGAACTAATGGTTAGTGACTAGCTAATGTAAATATTTGCATATTGACAATTATCTTGAAGTCTCTCATTATTCTCTCGTATTACAGTTGACCTCCACGAGTTAGACTAATTCTCTGGCCATTATTCCTCACCTGTGAAGAAGACTACCAGTGGCCACACACTACCATGGTTCAGTGTTACAGCTGGTGGCTATACACTACCATGGTTCAGTGTTACAGCTGGTGGCCCCACACTACCATGGTTCAGTGTTACAGCTGGTGGCCCCACACTACCATGGTTCAGTGTTACAGCTGGTGGCCCCACACTACCATGGTTCAGTGTTACAGCTGGTGGCCCCACACTACCATGGTTCAGTGTTACAGCTGGTGGCTATACACTACCATGGTTCAGTGTTACAGCTGGTGGCCCCACACTACCATGGTTCAGTGTTACAGCTGGTGGCCACACACTACCATGGTTCAGTGTTACAGCTGGTGGCTATACATTACCATGGTTCAGTGTTACAGCTGGTATTTACACTACCATGGTTCAGTGATACAGCTGGTGGCCACACACTACCATGGTTCAGTGTTACAGCTGGTGGCTATACATTACCATGGTTCAGTGTTACAGCTGGTGGCCCCACACTACCATGGTTCAGTGATACAGCTGGTGGCCCCACACTACCATGGTTCAGTGTTACAGCTGGTGGCTATACACTACCATGGTTCAGTGTTACAGCTGGTGGCCCCACACTACCATGGTTCAGTGATACAGCTGGTGGCCCCACACTACCATGGTTCAGTGTTACAGCTGGTGGCCCCACACTACCATGGTTCAGTGTTACAACTGGTGGCCCCACACTACCATGGTTCAGTGTTACAGCTGGTGGCCCCACACTACCATGGTTCAGTGATACAGCTGGTGGCCCCACACTACCATGGTTCAGTGTTACAGCTGGTGGCTATACACCACCATGGTTCAGTGTTACAGCTGGTGGCCCCACACTACCATGGTTCAGTGTTACAGCTGGTGGCCCCACACTACCATGGGTCAGTGTTACAGCTGGTGGCCCCACACTACCATGGTTCAGTGTTACAGCTGGTGGCCCCACACTACCATGGTTCAGTGTTACAGCTGGTGGCCCCACACTACCATGGTTCAGTGTTACAGCTGGTGGCCCCACACTACCATGGTTCAGTGTTACAACTGGTGGCCCCACACTACCATGGTTCAGTGATACAGCTGGAGGCCCCACACTACCATGGTTCAGTGATACAGCTGGTGGCCCCACACCACCATGGTTCAGTGTTACAGCTGGTGGCCCCACACTACCATGGTTCAGTGATACAGCTGGAGGCCCCACACTACCATGGTTCAGTGTTACAGCTGGTGGCCCCACACTACCGTGGTTCAGTGTTACAGGTGGTCACACATTACCATGGTTCAGTGATACAGCTGGAGGCCCCACACTACCATGGTTCAGTGTTACAGGTGGGCACACACTACCATGGTTCAGTGTTACAGCTGGTGGCCCCACACTACCATGGTTCAGTGTTACAGGTGGGCACACACTACCATGGTTCAGTGTTACAGCTGGTGGCCACACATTACTGTGGTTCAGTGTTACAGCTGGTGGCCACACACCACCATGGTTCAGTGTTACAGCTGGAGGCCCCACACTACCATGGTTCAGTGTTACAGGTGGTCACACACTACCATGGTTCAGTGTTACAGCTGGTGGCCACACACTACCGTGGTTCAGTGTTACAGGTGGTCACACACTACCATGGTTCAGTGTTACAGCTGGTGGCCACACACTACCGTGGTTCAGTGTTACAGCTGGTGGCTATATGTCATGTGGGTTCGATTACGTGGATGGGGTAAAAATATTCACGTAGGCTGGTAGTACGTATAATATATAACGGGAAATATGGGAAGCGCCAACAGCCGACCTGCCTCTCTCTGCTCGCTATCTTAGACTGACTCACAAGTGCCTAGCGGGTAAGGCATTCAAAAATATGCTATGGTCAGCAGCAATGTGAATAACAGTCAGTGATTCACGCAGACGGTTGGCAGTGAGTCATCTACTGGTACACTGGTTACTGGTAACTGGTTACTAGGAACTGGTACTACTACTGAGAGCTCGGCGACGCTAACGTATGTCGTCCCGACATACAACTAATACAAACTAGAGACGGCAGGTATACGGCTTGGGCTGATTCTATACAATGTCAAAGTACACAACAATTGAACATTATAACATACATAAGTAGAATATTGGAATGGAAGCTTACGTAACTGAAACTGTAATAAAACTGTAACGCATTACAAGGTATAATATAGCACAACTCATCGAATGAAACTCAACGTTGGGATTACACAATAGAAGTGATAAAAAAATTTGATCAATCGGTCTGTATTCATGTGATCTACGGATTCTGAAGAAGGAATATATA
>NW_027198219.1:0-47854 GCF_038502225.1 Cherax quadricarinatus
ACCTCCATCATCCTAGTTCTTCATATTTCCAGTCTCCCATGTAAGTCCCAGCTCTCCCATGTAAGTCCCAGCTCTCCCATGTAGGTCCCAGCTCTCCCAGTCAGTTTTTCTTGTGGTTGAAATAAACAATTATTAATAACTTTAGTCTTATGAATGTCAATCACTGACATGTCATTCACTAAATATTTCTGTCTTGGTCTCCTATTGCTTGGTTTAGGTTTTAGATCATTGTTATATCACTCTAGGTCCCACAGCCTTGATTGTACTTCACAAAGTAATCAACTGGTTCATATAATTTGTCATCTCTTTAAAATTCCACTAATTTCTAACTAGCAGAGTCCCTCCTCCCCCTTTACTGTTTCCTTAGCCTTTCCTTATAAACTGGTATACGGGATCAGTTATTTCAGGCAGTTTCATCTCTGTGATAGCTATGATGTCTCGGTTTACTTCTGCTATCCTTTCTAAATTCCATAAACTTCTGTATAGCACACTGAAAATTCTTAACTTTACCATTTTCTGGATGTTGTGGATTAATGAGATTTGCCCAGAGCAGAGTTGATAGGGCTGGGATGGATGTGTGCATCAGTACAGTGGGAGGAGTAAGGTGTATGTCCAGAAGGTTAGCTTGACTAGACTGTCACTGAGTATATCTGCATCCTCTGAAAAACTTTTTGTCTGCTCAATGTATTTTCATCCTGTGAACCCAGTGAGTATTTTAGTTTTTCCTAATGCTGTTTTTTGCATGCTCCCGAAGCTCCCCTCTAACTATATTGAACATTCCTTCAGTTTCCTGGATACCTGGAGGTTACCTGGAGGTTATTCCGGGGATCAACGCCCCCGCGGCCCGGTCCATGACCAGACCTCCCGATGGATCAGGGCCTGATCAACTAGGCTGTTACTGTTGGCCGCACGCAGTCCAACGTACGAGCCACAGCCCGGCTGATCCGGCACTGACTTTAGGTATCTGTCCAGCTCTCTTTTGAAGGCAGCCAGGGGTTTATTGGCAATTCCCCTAATGCTTGATGGGAGGCTGTTGAACAGTCTTGGGCCCCGGACACTTATGGTGTTTTCCCTTAGTGTACCAATGGCGCCCCTACTTTTTATTGGGGGCATTTTGCATCGCCTGCCCAGTCTTTTACTTTCGTAGGGAGTGATTTCTGAGTGCAGATTTGGGACCATTCCTTCCAAGATTTTCCAAGTGTAGATTATGATATATCTCTCCCTCCTGCGTTCCAACGAGTACAAGTCAAGTGCTTCCAAGCGTTCCCAGTAGTTAAGGTGCTTGACAGAACTTATACGTGCAGTAAAGGATCTCTGTACACTCTCTAGATCTGCGATTTCACCTGCTTTGAATGGAGATGTTAATGTACAGCAGTATTCCAGCCTAGAGAGAACAAGTGATTTGAAAAGGATCATCATTGGCTTGGCATCTCTCGTTTTGAACGTTCTCATTATCCGTCCTATCATTTTCTTTGCACGTGCGATCGTGGCACAGTTGTGATCCTTGAAAGTGAGATCCTCAGACATTACTACTCCCAGGTCCTTTACATTATTTTTCTGCTCTATTGTATGGCCAGAGTCTGTAGTATACTCTGTTCTAGTTATTATCTCCTCCAGTTTTCCATAACGGAGTAGTTGGAATTTGTCCTCATTGAACATCATATTGTTTACCGTTGCCCACTGGAAAACTTTGTTTATATCTTCTTGGAGGTTAACCGCGTCCTCAGCAGATGACAGCCTTATGCAGATCCTAGTATCATCCGCAAAGGATGATACGGTGCTGTGATGTATATCTCTGTCTATGTCTGATATGAGGATAAGGAATAAGATGGGGGCGAGTACTGTGCCTTGTGGAACAGAGCTCTTCACTATGGCACCCTCCGATTTAACTCTGTTGACCACTACTCTTTGCGTTCGATTTGTTAGGAAGTTGAAGATCCATCTCCCCACTTTCCCAGTTATTCCTTTAGCACGTATTTTATGGGCTATTACGCCATGATCGCATTTGTCAAATGCTTTTGCAAAGTCTGCGTATATTACATCTGCATTCTGATTTTCTTCCAGGGCATCCAAGGCCATATCATAGTGATCCAGTAGTTGTGAGAGGCAGGAGCGACCTGCCCTGAACCCATGTTGCCCTGGATTGTGCAGATTTTGGGAATCCAGGCGATTTGCAATCCTGCTTCTTAGCACTCTTTCAAAGATTTTTATGACGTGGGACGTCAGAGCTATTGGTCTATAGTTCTTAGCTAATGCTTTGCTGCCACCTTTATGGAGTGGGGCTATATCCGTTGTTTTAAGTGACTGTGGAATTTCACCCATGCCCAAGCTCCTCCTCCATAGTGTACTTAGGGCACGCGAGAGGGGTTTCTTGCAGTTCTTAATGAAAACAAAGTTCCACGAGTCTGGGCCCGGGGCTGAGTGCATAGGCATGTTGTCAATGGCTTTTTCGAAATCTATCGGAGTTAGGGTAATGTCGGAAATCTGGCATACATTTATGGAGTTTTGAGGCTCATTCATGAAGAAATCATTTGGGTCGTCGATCCTCAGACCGATTAGTGGTTCACTAAACACAGAGTCGTACTGGAATTTCAATATTTCACTCATTTCCTTATTGTCATCTGTGCAAGTCCCATCCTGTCTGAGTAAGGGCCCGATACTAAATGTGGTATTTGCCTTGTTTTTGGCATATGAAAAGAAATATTTTGAATTTCTTTCAATTTCACTAATAGCTTTAAGCTCCTCCTGTATGTCCTGGTTCCTGTAAGAGTCATTTAGCTTAAGTTTGATAGTTTCCACTTCCCTGGTCAGCACCTCCTTTCGTGTATCAGATATTCTAGCACTCCTGAGGAGCTCAGTGACTCTTCGTCTTCTGTAGAGGGAGCGTCTTTCTCTCTCCAGTTTACTCCTGCTCTTCTTCTTTCTTAGGGGAATATGCCTAGAACATGCTTCGGCTGCCAGGAAATTGATCCTTTCAAGGCACTGGTTTGGATCCATGTCATTTAAGACATCTTCCCAACATGTTTCGTTTTGGACATGGTTTACCTGGTCCCAGTTGATGTTCTTGTTGAAGTTGTATTTTGTGAAGACACCTTCACAGGTACATGCATTCTGCTGATCAGGACCCCTATGCATGTACGTCTGGACTTAGATTAGGTTGTGATCGGAATTAGTTGTTTTTGATATTCTTATGTCTCTTATCAGGTCCTCATTATTTGTGAAGATAAGGTCAAGTGTGTTTTCTAGTCTTGTTGGCTCCACTATCTGCTGGCTTAAGGTGTGTTTTTCGCAGACACTTAGTAGCTCGTGTGTGTGTGTGACCTTTCATCTGTGCCACCTCCGGGGATTGTTTCAGCTATAACATTATTTGCTACATTCTTCCATTTTGTATGCCTTAGGTTGAAATCACCAAGCAGTAAGATGTTTGGGGATGGAGCTGGAAGGTTTTCCAAACAGTAATCAATTTTCAGTAGCTGTTCCTTGAACTGTTGTGAGGTTGCATCTGGTGGCTTATATAAAGCCACAATGACTAGGTTTTGGTACTCGATCTTTATTGATAGAACTTCAACTACCTTATTTGTGGTGTTCAGCAACTCCGTGCAGATAAGGGACTCTTTGACATACAGGCCAACCCCCCCTCCCCGTTGTTGCCTGTTCATTCTGTTGCATCTAAAAAGGTTGTAACCACTTATCCATATTTCACTGTCAAAGTGATCTTTTGTGTCTCTGTGAAGGCATTGCGTTAGACTCCTCTAGAAGTCCACTGATAAAAGGTATTTTGTTGTTGGTGGATGGCTTAAGGCCCTGTATATTAGCAAATATGAACGAGGTTGTGTTTGTTGGGGGGATTTTGTTATTGGCATCAGTAGTTGTAATTCTGGAGGGCCATGGGTGGCCACTGGCTGCGCCTCCAGTTCAACAAGGCTCCAAGGTGGGACTATCTTTGTTATTTCCTTCCATTTTCTTTTTCCGTTTCCTGCCACTAAAAAATCACCTGGAGTTGGGTTGTCGTAGCTACTGTTTGTCTTGTGGGGTCTGTGCCTCGTGGTCCCTTTTAGATGGTATGCAGGGCAGTCGATGTTATAACACTGCTGCTGGAGGACCGAGGAGTGGCACATTTTTGGGTGAAAGAAAGTACAGGAAGAAGAACGACACACTCCTTTAGACAGGAGGTCGCTACATTTTTTGGGATGCTCAAAGTTGCATTTCCCATTTTTTCCTGATATTCCATGCTTACAGATGCCCCAAGCATAATATTTGCACAAATTCACCTTTGGTTGAGAATTGTTGGGAAGTGTGTTGTCAATTTCTGCAGGTTCTGGGACTGCACTATAATCCTCAGTATCCAAGCCAGGGCCACCCAGTCCTGGATTCCATCTGCTTTCCCCAGTAGAGGAAGGAGGAGGAGACTCCTCTCCAACATCTGTACTGTGGGCCACGATCTTGTGCAATGATGGTTGTATATTTACGGTTTTAGATGGTTGTATATTTACTGTTTTTGTGGTGGTTTTGGTAGCGTCCCTAGGAGAGTCTGGGCTGGCAGTAAGGCTGGGGGCTGGGTCTGGGTCAGCACTGGGGCTGGGGGCCAGCGGCTGGGCCTGGGCCAGCACCAGCACTGTGGGTATTAGTTCTATGACTGGGGGATGGGTCTGGCTTAGCACTATGTGGGTGACTAGATAGTTTCGAGCCATCTGTTGTGGTATGGGCATTCTGCATTTTTGATACACTATCTCATGCTCCCATGTTTTATATATTTTTGGTAGACTATCCAATAGGTCATCCTTGTTTTCTTGATTATTTTTATAATTTATTCCTCTCCTTAGTACCTTTCTGATACCTGCCCAAAGTTCTACATCTTTACTGCACAACCAGAAACTCCTTGCTAGTTCGAGGTCATTTTCCTACTGAAGGGAATTATAAAACTGGGATGCTTGAATGTGCGTGGATATAGTGCGGATGACATGAAACTGATGATTGCTGATGTTATGAATGAAAAGAAGTTGGATGTCCTGGCCCTAAGCGAAGCAAAGCTGAAGGGGGTAGGGGAGTTTCGGTGGGGGAAAATAAATGGGATTAAATCTGGAGTATCTGAGAGAGTTAGAGCAAAGGAAGGGGTAGCAGTAATGTTGAATGATCAGTTATGGAAGGAGAAAAGAGAATATGAATGTATAAATTCAAGAATTATGTGGATTAAAGTAAAGGTTGGATGCGAAAAGTGGGTCATAATAAGCGTGTATGCACCTGGAGAAGAGAGGAATGTAGAGGAGAGAGATTCTGAGAGATGTTAAGTGAATGTATAGTAGCCTTTGAACCAAGTGAGAGAGTAATTGTGGTAGGGGATCTGAATGCTAAAGTAGGAGAAACTTTTAGAGAGGGTGTGGTAGGTAAGTTTGGGGTGCCAAGTGTAAATGATGATGGGAGCCCTTTGATTGAACTTTGCATAGAAAGGGGTTTAGTTATAGGTAATACATATTTTAAGAAAAAGAGGATAAATAAGTAAACAAGATATGATGTAGGGCGAAATGACAGTAGTTTGTTGGATTATGTATTGGTAGATAAAAGACTGTTGAATAGACTTCAGGATGTACATGTTTATAGAGGGGCCACAGATATATCAGATCACTTTCTAGTTGTAGCTACACTGAGAGTAAAAGGTAGATGGGATACAAGGAGAATAGAAGCATAGGGAAGAGAGAGGTGAAGGTTTATAAACTAAAAGAGGAGGCAGTTAGGGTAAGATATGAACAGCTATTGGAGGATAGACGGGCTAATGAGAGCATAGGTAATGGGGTCGAAGAGGTATGGGGTAGGTTTAAAAATGTAGTGTTAGACTGTTCAGCAGAAGTTTGTGGTTACAGGAAAGTGGGTGCGGGAGGGAAGAGGAGCGATTGGTTGAATGATGATGTAAAGAGAGTAGTAAGGGAGAAAAAGTTAGCATATGAGAAGTTTTTACAAAGTAGAAGTGATGCAAGGAGGAAAGAGTATATGGAGAAAAAGAGAGAGGTTAAGAGAGTGGTGAAGCAATGTAAAAAGAGAGCAAATGAGAGAGTGGGTGAGATGTTATCAACAAATTTTGTTGAAAATAAGAAAAAGTTTTGGAGTGAGATTAACAAGTTAAGGAAGCCTAGAGAACAAATGGATTTGTCAGTTAAAAATAGGAGAGGAGAGTTATTAAATGGAGAGTTAGAGGTATTGGGAAGATGGAGGGAATATTTTGAGGAATTGTTAAATGTTGATGAAGATAGGGAAACTGTGATTTCGTGTATAGGGCAAGGAGGAATAACATCTTGTAGGAGTGAGGAAGAGCCAGTTGTGAGTGTGGGGGAAGTTCGTGAGGCAGTAGGTAAAATGAAAGGGGGTAAGGCAGCTGGGATTGATTGGATAAAGATAGAAATGTTAAAAGCAGGTGGGGATATAGTTTTGGAGTGGTTGGTGCTATTTAATAAATGTATGGAAGAGGGTAAGGTACCTAGGGATTGGCAGAGAGCATGCATACTTCCTTTGTATAAAGGCAAAGGGGACAAAAGAGAGTGCAAAAATTATAGGGGGATAAGTCTGTTGAGTATACCTGGTAAAGTGTATGGTAGAGTTATTATTGAAAGAATTAAGAGTAAGACGGAGAATAGGATAGCAGATGAACAGGAGGCTTTAGGAAAGGTATGGGGTGTGTGGACCAGGTGTTTACAGTGAAACATATAAGTGAACAGTATTTAGATAAGGCTAAAGAGGTCTTTGTGGCATTTATGGATTTGGAAAAGGCGTATGACAGGGTGGATAGGGGGGCAATGTGGCAGATGTTGCAGGTGTATGGTGTAGGAGGTAGGTTACTGAAAGCAGTGAAGAGTTTTTACGAGGATAGTGAGGCTCAAGTTAGAGTATGTAGGAAAGAGGGAAATTATTTCCCAGTAAAAGTAGGCCTTAGGCAAGGATGTGTGATGTCACCGTGGTTGTTTAATATATTTATAGATGGGGTTGTAAGAGAAGTAAATGCGAGGGTCTTGGCAAGAGGCATGGAGTTAAAAGATAAAGAATCACAGAAAGTGGGAGTTGTCACAGTTGCTCTTTGCTGATGACACTGTGCTCTTGGGAGATTCTGAAGAGAAGTTGCAGAGATTGGTGGATGAATTTGGTAGGGTGTGCAAAAGAAGAAAATTAAAATGAATACAGGAAAGAGTAAGGTTATGAGGATAACAAACAGATTAGGTGATGAAAGATTAGTTACCAGATTGGAGGGAGAGAGTATGGAGGAGGTGAATGTATTCAGATATTTGGGAGTGGACGTGTCAGCGGATGGGTCTATGAAAGATGAGGTGAATCATAGAACTGATGAGGGGAAAATGGTGAGTGGTGCACTTAGGAGTCTGTGGAGACAAAGAACTTTGTCCTTGGAGGCAAAGAGGGGAATGTATGAGCGTATAGTTTTACCAACACTCTTACATGGGTGTGAAGCATGGGTGATGAATGTTGCAGCGAGGAGAAGGCTGGAGGCAGTGGAGATGTCATGTCTGAGGGCAATGTGTGGTGTGAATACAATGCAGAGAATTCGTAGTTTGGAAGTTAGGAGGAGGTGCGGGATTACCAAAACTGTTGTCCAGAGGGCTGAGGAAGGGTTGTTGAGGTGGTTCGGACATGTAGAGAGGTAGGGGTCGGCCTAGGAAAGGTTGGAGGGAGGGGGTAAAGGAGGTGTTGTGTGCGAGGGGCTTGGATTTCCAGAAGGCATGCGTGAGCGTGTTTGATAGGAGTGAATGGAGACAAATGGTTTTTAATACTTGATGTGCTGTTGGAGTGTGAGCAAAGTAATATTTATGAAGGGATTCAGGGAAACCGGCAGGCCGGACTTGAGTCCTGGAGATGGGAAGAACAGTGCCTGCACTGAAGGAGGGGTGTTAATGTTGCAGTTTAAAAACTGTAGTGTAAAGCACCCTTCTGATTCCCACCCTTGGTGGGAATCGGCCAGTGTGATAATAATAATAATAATAAAAACATTTCTTTATTTAATTTGTTCTTAAAACCATTTCTGATCACATCTAGATACTGCAACCCACCTCTTGCACTCACCATTGTACTTAGAGTTTCCTGCTCCTCAGGTTTACCACTTTCTTGCAATCGTGAGTTAAGAGGACTTAGGGCTATGTTCCTTATGTACGTACTCATTTATATGTGGCTGCCGGTGACGAGTTCCAACTCCTGGAACAGCCTCTCAACTTACCACTTGCCAGATTTACTCCCGTCTTAGACTTACCTGGAAGGTATACCTAGAGGGGGTTCCAGGGGTAAAAATCCCCGCGGCTCGGTCAATGACAAAGGGCCTTATTGAACTTGCTATAAAAATTATGTTTAGAGCAAGTGAGTGCGTGCGTGCGTGTGTGTGTGTGTGTGTGTGTGTGTGTGTGTGTGTGTGTGTGTGTGTGTGTGTGTGTGTGTGTGTGTGTGTGTATGTTGGTGTGTGTGTGTGTGTGTGTATGTTGGTGTGTGTGTATGTTGGTGTGTGTGTGTGTGTGTGTGTGTGTGTGTGTGTATGTGTGTGTGTGTGTGTGTGTGTGTGTGTGTGTGTGTTGGAGTGCGTACTCACCTACTCACCTATTTGTACTCACCTATTTGTGGTTGCAGGGGTCGAGTCTTAGCTCCTGGCCCCACCTCTTCACTGGTTGCTACTAGGTCCTCTCTCTCCCTGCTCCATGAGCTTTATCAAACCTCGTCTTAAAACTATGTATGGTTCCCGCCTCCACTACGTCACTTGCTAGGCTATTCCACTGCCTGACAACTCCATGACTGAAGAAATACTTCCTAACATCCCTTTGATTCATCCGAGTCTAAAACTTCCAATTGTGACCTCTTGTTTCTGTGTCCCCTCCCTGGAACATCCTGTTTTTGTCCACCTTGTCTATTCTGCGCAGTATTTTGTATGTCGTTATCATGTCTCCCCTGACCCTCCTGTCTTCCAGTGTCGTCATGCCGATTTCCCTTAACCTTTCTTCATAGGACATTCCCCTTAGCTCTGGAACTAACCTTGTCGCAAACCTTTGCACTTTCTCTAATTTCTTGACGTGCTTGATCAAGTGCGGGTTCCGAACAGGTGCTGCATGCTCCAGTATGGGCCTGACGTGCACGATGTACAGTGTCTTGAACGATTCCTTACTAAGGTATCGGAACGCTGTTCTCAGGTTTGCCAGGCGCCCATATGCTGCAGTAGTTATCTGGTTGATGTGTGCTTCCGGAGACATGCTCGGTGTTATACTCACCCCAAGATCTTTCTCCTTGAGCGAGGTTTGCAGTCTTTGGCCACCTAGCCTATACTCCGTCTGCGGTCTTCTGTGCCCTTCCCCGATCTTCATGACTTTGCATATGGCGAGGTTAAATTCTAGGCGCCAGTTCCTCGACCATGCGTCCAACCTGTCCAGGTCTTTTTGTAGACCTGTCTGATGGATATCTGATTTAATTCTCCTCATTAACTTCACATCATCTGCAAACAGGCATACCTCTATCACTTCCATCATGTCATTCAAATATGCCAAGAATAGCACTGGTCCCAGGACTGACCCCTGTGGACCCCGCTCGTCACAGGCGCCCACTGTGATACTTCATCATGTACCATGACTCGCTGTTGCCTCCCTGTCAGGTATTCTCTGATCCATTGCAATCCTGATCTTCTAGGTTCTGCACTAATCTCTTGTGAGGAACTGTGCCGAAGGCCTTCTAGTACTCTAAGAAAATGCAATCAACCCACCCCTCCCTCTCATTTCTTACTTCAGTTTCCTTGTCATAAAGCTCCATTAGTTTTGTGACACAGGTTTTGCCTTCCATGAATCTGTGCTGGCTCTCTTTTATAATCTTCCATTCTAGGGGCTCCACGACTCTCCTCATGATAATCTTCTCCATGATTTTGCATACTATACATGTCAGTGACACTGGTCTATAGTTTAGTGCCTCGTTGCTGTCTCCTTTCTTAAAGATGGGAACTACATTTGCCGTCTTCCATACCTCAGGTAGTTGCCCAGTTTCAATTGATGTGTTGAAGATTGTGCTTTGTGGCACACAAAGTGTCTCTGCTTCCTGTCTAAGGATCCACGGAGAGATGTCCGGTCCCCACCGCCTTTGAGGTATCAAGATCACTTAGGAGCTTCTTCACCTCCTCCTCGGTTGTGTGTATTTCATCCAACATTTGTTGGTATATCCCTTGTTGGTGTACCCCTTTGTTTTGTCTTCCCCATGCCCCTTCTGACTCCACTGTAAATACTTCCTTAAATCTCGTGTTGAGCTTCCCACATACTTCTTGGTCGTTTCTTGTGATTTCCTCACCTTCTTTCCTCAGCCTGATTACCTGGTCCTTGACTGTTGTCTTCCTCCTGATGTGGCTATAATGCAATTTCGGGTCAGACTTGACTTTCGATGCTATGTCATTTTCGTACTGCCGCTGGACCTCCCTCATTGTCTGTACATACTCGTTTCTGGCTCGTCGTCTAATCTCTTCATTTTCCTGGGTCCTTTGCCTTCTGTACATTTTCCACTTAGTTTTTGCCTCCTTACACCTTCGGGTAAACCAAGGCTCATTCTGGTCTTTCCATTATTTCGGTTATCCTTGGGAACAAACTTTTTCTCTGCCTCCTTGCATTTTGTTGTTACATAGTCCATCATATCATTTAATGACTTTCCTACCAACGCACTTTCCCAATGAACCTCATGCAGGAAGGTCCTCATACCTGTGTAGTCCCTCCTTTTATAGTTTGGCTTTTCCCTTTCCACTCATGTTACCCTCTTCATTTGTAGTTATACGATATATTCAAAGCTCAGAACCACATGGTCACTAGCTATAAGAGGCCTCTCATATGTGACGTCCTCAATGTCTGAGCTACTCCTGGTGAACACAAGGTCCAGTCTTGCTGGTTCATCCTCCCCTCTCTCTCTGGTAGTGTCCCTAACATGTTGGTGCATTAGGTTTTCCAGTACCACATCCATCATCTTGGCTCTCCATGTTTTGGGACATCTATGTGGCTTCAGGTTTTTCCAGTCAATCTCCCTGTGGTTGAAATCGCCCATAACCAGTAACTTCGCTCTACTCAAGTGAGCTCTTCTTGCCATCTCAGCCAGTGTGTCCACCATTGTTCTGTTGTTCTCTTCACATTTCTCTCTCTGCCTCCTGCAGTTCTGTGGCCGGCTATACATCACAGCAACGACTACCTTACGTTCCCCTGACTGAATTGTACGTACTATGTAATCCCTTTCTCCAATCTCGTCTATTCCTTCGGTTTCCTGATATCCCCATCGGTTTTTAATAAGCAGTGCAACCCGTCCTCCCCCTCTGCTCCTTCTATTCTTCCTCAGGTTCTTATATCTGGGTGGGAAGATTGCGTCTGTTATTGTCCCAGCGAGTTTTTTTTTCTGTGACTGCTATGATGTCTGGGGACATTTTCATTCTTTCATGCCACTCCTCACACTTATTCGTTATTCCATCCGTGTTCGCGTACCAAACCTTCAACTTCTTTTCTATAATTGTGGTCCGGGGAGAATGGTGGATTTGGGGGAGCAGGTGCCCTGGCGGGGGCCTACAGGGGGTTTCTCTTGGGATGGTTGTGGTGTGGGGGGGCAGATTGTCTATGGGGGTTACAATGGGGGTGGGGTTTGTGTTGAGGGGATGGGGTAGAGGGTACAGTGTGGGGGTGGGGTTTGTGGTGAGGGGATGGGGGCAGAGAGTACAGTGTGTGGGTGGGGTTTGTGGTGAGGGGATGGGGTCGAGGGTATAGTGTGTGGGTTACCGTGTGGGGGTGGGGCTTGTGGTGAGGAGGATGGGGGTAGAGGGCACAGTGTGTGGGTTTTGGATTAGGTTGTTCGGTTGCATTAGGGTTGCCATTTTTGGATTCCTTCTGTGGGTGGTACTGGAGGAGGTTGTGTTCTCATGCTTCCCTCCTTCCTTGCCTCCCATACATGTACTCACCTAGTTGAGGTTGCGGGGGTCGAGTCCGAGCTCCTGGCCCCGCCTCTTCACTGATCTCTACTAGGTCACTTTCCCTGAGCCGTGAGCTTTATCATACCTCTGCTTAAAGCTATGTATGGATCCTGCCTCCACAACATCGCTTCCCAAACTATTCCACTTACTGACTACTCTGTGGCTGAAGAAATCCTTCCTAACATCCCTGTGATTCATCTGTGTCTTCAACTTCCAACTGTGTCCCCTTGTTACTGTGTCCAATCTCTGAAACATCCTGTCTTTGTCCACCTTGTCGCTTGTGTGAGAGTGCGTGTGTGAGAGTACGTGTGTGAGAGTACATGTGTGTGTGTACTCACCTAGTTCTAACCTAGTTGAGGTTGCAGGGGTCGAGTCCTAGCACCTGGCCCTGCCTCTTCACTGGTCGCTATTAGATCACTCTCACTGAACCGTGAGCTTTATCATAATTCTGCTTAAAGCTATGTATGGATCCTGCCCCCACTACATCGCTTCCCAAACAATTCCACTTCCTGACTACTCTGTGGCTGAAGAAATACTTCCTAATATCCCTGCAATTCATCTGTGTCTACAACTTCCAACTGTGTCCCCTTGTTGCTGTGTCCTATCCCTGGAATATCCTTTGTATACCTTGTCAATTCCTCTCAGTATTTTGTATGTCGTTATCATGTCCCCCCTATCTCTCCTGTCCTCCGGTGTCGTCAGGTCGATTTCCCTTAACCTCTCCTCGTAGGACATACCTCTTAGCTCTGGGACTAGTCTTGTTGCAAATCTTTTCACTTTCTCTGGTTTCTTTACGTGCTTGACTAGGTGTGGGTTCCAAACTGGTGCCGCATACTCCAATATGGGCCCAACGTACACGGTGTACAGGGTTCTGAACGATTCCTTGTTAAGATGTCGGAGTGCTGTTCTGAGGTTTGCTAGGCGCCCATATGCTGCAGCAGTTATTTGGTTGATATGCGCTTAAGAAGATGTGCCTGGTGTTATACTCACAACAAGATCTTTTTCCTTGAGTGAGGTTTGTAGTCTCTGGCCAAATAGACTGTATTCCGTCTGCGGTCTTCTTTGCCCTTCCCCAATCTTCATGACTTTGCACTTGGTGGGGTTGAACTCCAGGAGCCAATTGCTGGACCAGGTCTGCAGCCTGTCCAGATCCCTTCGTAGTTCTGCCTGGTCTTCGATCGAATGAATTCTTCTCATCAACTTCACGTCATCTGCAAACAGGGACACTTCGGAATCTATTCCTTCTGTCATGTCGTTCACAAATACCAGAAACAGCAATGATCCTAGAACTGACCCCTGTGGGACCCCGCTGTGTGTGTGTGTGTGTGTGTGTGTGTGTGTGTGTGTGTGTGTGTGTGTGTGTGTGTGTGTGTGTGTGTGTGTGTGTGTGTGTGTGTGTGTGTGTGTGTGTGTCATTCTTTGCCATGCTCTCACACGTGGTACCTCTCTGTTTACCCAGTTTCTTATCTTAAGCCCCTATACCTGTTCTTGACTATATTGAAGATTTTTTATGGACCTTAATACATCCGCACGTAGACTTCCTGAACTGCGCAGGCAAAACTGGACTCGTTACTACATATAACTTTTTAGAAGCTACGCTGGTTCTGGTTTATTACTAAATATTTAATTAGACACTGCTGAGAACAATGTAACAAGTAACTACGATACTGTTTTTAGTATATATATATATATATATATATATATATATATATATATATATATATATATATATATATATATATATATATATATATATATATAAAGATATATATATATATATATATACATATATATATAAAGATATATATATATATATATATACATATATATATATATATATATATATATGTATATATATATATATATATTTTTTTTTTTTATTATTATTATTATTATCACACTGGCCGATTCACACCAAGGCAGGGTGGCCCGAAAAAGAAAAACTTTCACCATCATTCACTCCATCACTGTCTTGCCAGAAGGGTGCTTTACACTACAGTTTTTAAACTGCAACATTAACACCCTTCCTTCAGAGTGCAGGCACTGTACTTCCCATCTCTAGGACTCAAGTCCGACCTGCCGGTTTCCCTGAACCCCTTCATAAATGTTACTTTGCTCACACTCCAACAGCACGTCAAGTATTAAAAACCATTCGTCTCCATTCACTCCTATCAAACACGCTCACGCACGCCTGCTGGAAGTCCAAGCCCCTCGCACACAAAACCTCCTTTACCCCCTCCCTCCAACCTTTCCTAGGCCGACCCCTACCCCGCCTTCCTTCCACTACAGACTGATACACTCTTGAAGTCATTCTGTTTCGCTCCATTCTCTCTACATGTCCGAACCACCTCAATAACCCTTCCTCAGCTCTCTGGACAACAGTTTTGGTAATCCCGCACCTCCTCCTAACTTCCAAACTACGAATTCTCTGCATTATATTCACACCACACATCGCCCTCAGACATGACATCTCCACTGCCTCCAGCCTTCTCCTCGCTGCAACATTCATCACCCATGCTTCACACCCATATAAGAGTGTTGGTAAAACTATACTCTCATACATTCCCCTCTTTGCCTCCAAGGACAAAGTTCTTTGTCTCCATAGACTCCTAAGTGCACCACTCACCCTTTTCCCCTCATCAATTCTATGATTCACCTCATCCTTCATAGACCCATCCGCTGACACGTCCACTCCCAAATATCTAAATACATTCACCTCCTCCATACTCTCTCCCTCCAATCTGATATCCAATCTTTCATCACCTAATATTTTTGTTATCCTCATAACCTTACTCTTTCCTGTATTCACTTTTAATTTTCTTGTTTTGCACACCCTACCAAATTCATCCACCAATCTCTGCA
This sequence comes from Cherax quadricarinatus, assembly GCF_038502225.1. NCBI lineage: Eukaryota > Metazoa > Arthropoda > Malacostraca > Decapoda > Parastacidae > Cherax > Cherax quadricarinatus. Next base: position 14,807 of record NW_027198219.1, read on the forward strand.
ACTTCTCTTCAGAATCTCCCAAGAGCACAGTGTCATCAGCAAAGAGCAACTGTGACAACTCCCACTTTATGTGTGATTCTTTATCTTTTAACTCCACGCCTCTTGTCAAGACCCTCGCATTTACTTCTCTTGCAACCCCATCTATAAATATATTAAACAACCACGGTGACATCACACATCCTTGTCTAAGGCCTACTTTTACTGGGAAATAATTTCCCTCTTTCCTATGTACTCTAACTTGAGCCTCACTATCCTCGTAAAAACTCTTCACTGCTTTCAGTAACCTACCTCCTACACCATACACCTGCAACATCTGCCACACACACACACACACACACACACACACATATATATATATATATATATATATATATATATATATATATATATATATATTACATTTCTTCTTATATAAGACGGGGTCCACCTCTGGTACAAATTGTGGGACCATAGCCTCGGAGAAGTGGATAAAAAGGTTTCAATGAAGAATATTGGATTGCTTCCTGAAGCCGTCTGAATATTCCACTTCCCCTACCACACCATCTTTTTATTCTTTTTTACCATAGGTATATTTTATTACTTAGAAAAATGACAGGACGGATAATGAGAACCTTCAAAACTAGGGATGCGAAGCCCATGATGGCCTCTTCAAGTCGCTTGTTCGATCTAGAATGGAATATTGCTGCACACTAACAGCATCTTTCAAGGCAAGTGAAATTGCTGACCTAGAAAATGTACAGAGAACCTTCACGGCATGCATAACGGAGATAAAATACCTCAATTACTTGGAGTCCTTGAAGTTCCTGAACCTGTACTCCCTGGAACGCAGGCGGGAGAGATAACTGATTATATACACCTGGAAAATCCTAGAGGGACTAGTACCAAACTTGCACACGAAAATCACTCTCTACGAAAGCAAAAGACTCGGTAGACGATGCAACATCTCCTCAATGAGAAGCAGGGGTGTCACTAGCACGTTAAGAGACAACACAATAAGTGTCAGGGGTCCAAGATTGTTCAACTTTCTCCCAACATACATAAAGGGGATTATCAATAGACCCCTGACTGCCGTCAAGCAGGCACTGGACAAGCACCTAAAGTCGGTACCTAACCAGCCGGGCTGTGGCTCGTACGTTGGATTGCGTGCAGTCAGCAGTAACAGCCTGGTAGATAATGCCCTAATCCACCATGAGGCCTGGTCACAGACAGGCCCGCGGGGGCGTTGACCCCCGGAACTATCTCCAGGTAAACGGTACAAAAGATTTAAGAGATACATTGTTGATATAAAGATGGCATATACACTACATGAGATGTACATGAGATACATGTCTGGTACTTATTCTTATGTGTTTGTCACTGATTATAATACGAAAATCTCATCTAGCTCCTCAGAGCTGGGATGCGTGCCCAAGATGCAGCAGGCATTACCCCTCTGAACAGCAACGCTGAGTCGCTGGAACAGAAAACTAGCTGCCCTGGGATCCCTAATTACCCTGACGAGTCTTTTGCCTAGTTCCTTAAGGAACTTAGATGTACTCTTTCCCCATGAACCAAGGGTCTCTGAGCCTATGGGAGCAAATATAATGGGTAAATTCTTCGTATTTTCTAGACTTTTGGGACTCCCTGAAGCTGGCAGCTGCCCCTCCTTCCTCCCTGGTGTATTGAAGATAGGTATCAGCCAAGGTAGATTTACATGTCTAATCCCACACCCCCTGCTTCCCGTCTGTCCAGGCATTTGGCTGCCATCAGATCTGCATAGTTGAGGTGGCTTGCTTATTCGTGCCAAATAAGTAAAAACTTGCGATTTCGGCTTAAATAGCAACACTCTTCATGCCGATTATTGCCAGCGAAAAATTGTGTTTGCAAAAATTTCGCAAAAATCATTCTGAATCTAGCGAAAAAATGTTTTTCATTTTGCTTGTTTATTAATAAATTATTGTAAACATATATAAAATGTATTTAGTTGGATTAGGCAAAATGAAATTGCGCTTCTTATAAGGTTAGGTAAGTTTTCTAAGAATCTTTTGGTATAAAATTATTAATTTTTACATTGATATAAATGAAAAAATATATCTTTAAATGTATAAGAGAAAAATTTAGAAAGGACTTCATTTTAAATGAGTTCTTGCTAACTGACAAATTTAGCCTATTCGTCATAATATAGGAGTGGTAGAAGAAAATATTCAAACAGCTCCGGGGAGAACCTTGAGTTTTCCCTGAGGTACGTTTGTTGTCTTCTCTGAGGATGAGGGTCCCCAGTCCAGTCATAGAGGGGTGTTAATGTTGCAGTTTAAAAACTGTAGTGTAAAGCACCCTTCTGGCAAGACAGTGATGGAGTGAATGATGGTGAAAGTTTTTCTTTTTCGGGCCACCCTGCCTTGGTGGGAATCGGCCAGTGTGATAATAATAAAAAAAAAATATTATATATATATATATATATATATATATATATATATATATATATATATATATATATATATATATATTTGAGAGTGAGAGTGAGATTTATAACAATGTTTTGGTTCATCCACGACTATTAGGCAAGAAACAATGATGGCTAGAATATATACTTGGAAAAGAGTGAAGAAGAAGAAGAAGAAGAAGAAGCAGCAGCAAGAAGAAGAAGAAGCAGCAGCAAGAAGAAGAAGAAAAGAAGTAGAAGCAGCAGCAGCAGCAGCAGCAGAAGAAGAAGAAAAAGCAGAAAAGAAGAAGAAGCAGCAGCAGCAGAAGAAGAAGTAGATTGAGACACTTATGCAACATATGGGAATCTTTATTCAGGAAACGTTTCGCCACACAGTGGCTTCATCAGTCCGATACAAAGTAGAAAGGCGTAAGGAGAGGAGGAGTTTGAGGTAATCAGTCCCTCAGCCTGGAGTCGATGTGTTCAGTCCATCAATCTTGTAGAATGTACAGTATAGGGCCGTAGACGTGGCTTATATACTGTAGTGAGGTGAGGCATAATGGGATCTTGTTGAATTCTTCAACACTTATTCAACCTTTGGACGAAGACCTACTTCGACTAGTGGATGGTACCACTATGACCCCACGTCCGCCTGCTTCACCTCACCTCACTACAGTATATAAGCCACGTCTACGGCCCTATGCTGTACATTCTACAAGATTGATGGACTGAACACATCGACTCCAGGCTGAGGGACTGATTACCTCAAACTCCTCCTCTCCTTACGCCTTTCTACTTTGTATCGGACTGATGAAGCCACTGTGTGGCGAAACGTTTCCTGAATAAAGATTTTCATATGTTGCATAAGTGTCTCAAACTTCAACTTGTCGGTTTTTCAAACCATTCATCACAAGAAGAAGAAGCAGCAGCAGAAGAAGAAGAAGCAGAAGAAGAAGAAGAAGAAGAAGAAGAAGAAGAAGAAGAAGAAGCAGAAAAGAAGAAGCAGAAAAGAAGAAGAAGAAGAAGCAGAAAAGAAGAAGAAGAAGCAGAAAAGAAGAAGAAGAAGAAGCAGAAAAGAAGAAGAAGAAGAAGCAGAAAAGAAGAAGAAGAAGCAGAAAAGAAGAAGAAGAAGCAGAAAAGAAGAAGAAGAAGAAGCAGAAAAGAAGAAGAAGAAGCAGCAGCAGAAAAGAAGAAGAAGAAGCAGCAGCAGCAGAAAAGAAGAAAAAGAAGAAGCAGAAAAGAAGAAGAAGAAGCAGAAAAGAAGAAGAAGAAGAAGAAAAAGAAGCAGCAGCAATTGTAGAGTAGGTACGCCTCTGGCAATACAGTGACTGAGTGAATGATGAACGTGTTTCTTCTTCTTCGGGTCACTCTGCCTCGATAGGAAACGGCCAATATGTTAATAAAATAAAAAAAAAATACTATTACAGAAAAGAAGGGAATGTATGGAATATACATGATCTATACGTACACTACTTTCTGTAGAAAACTCCTTCTGTCAAGAAAAGTGTTGTTGTTTGTGTCTTCCTCTGTGCTCTCCCAAGTGTTAAGCAAACCTGAGGTTACTTAGTATGCACGAGGTTATCTGTTGCAACTTGGGTTTCGTGAGGGTTTAACACAAAGTGTTTATATTAGGTGGAAACATTTGCTGCATGTTAGTGTTCGCTAAGGCAAAACGATTACATTAGATGAAAATGTTTGTCTATATGTTGTATAGTTGAGATGATTGAAAACTGGGAAAATTAATAAGGAAAAATCTATATTTTTCGTAATTTCATCAGATTTCATTATTGACATTTTTATTAATATAAAACAACTCTTGGTTTGTAACTAATATGCAATATATTTTAACCATTAGCAATAACAAATATTATATACATTTATATAAATTTACAAAATATATAAATGGGTCACAGAACGGGTGGAGCTCTAATCCAAGGCAGGCGAGTCGTATAAATCACAGGCCAGCAGGCTAGCCACTTGACCAGCTGGTTCTATTAGAGCTGGCTCTATTAAAGCAAGCTGGTCCAGTGGGTAACACACTGGCCTGTGAAGTTTAGTGCTCGCCTGCCATGGATTCGACCCTCACCCGTTTTATAATTTATTTACAATAGCATTATTACAATTTCGTGAGTCACATATATGAGTGTAATTATAGGCTGCATAATTATAAGTAGTAATTTATTTATATACTAACATTTATATAGGTTATAATTAACTCATTTTGAAACTAATCATTTTCTATGAAATTCAGCGGTTAATATTTAACATTACCTAGAAAAAGTAACTATTTCTGGACGCCTGACGGACTGGACGATCGGATCGATCATAAACAACAAAAGAAGAGATACACTGGGATAACTTGCCCTGGGCACCAAAAATCCTGGCTACGTCACTGGTACCACAAACATTTATCGAGTCTAAATGATTTTAAAATTATTGCTAGACCATATAATGCCTTGGACGTAAGAAATGAAAGAACTTACATATCAAAAATTAAACCTAGACTCGATGAAAACGCTTTTAATATTGGTTTACTCTTCAGTAAATTTAGTTAACCTTTTTTTCTGGACTAGATCTTTTTGTTATTGAATGTTATGATGTAATAAAGGACATATAAACTAAATATTTTTCCTTGGCGAGTCTTCTAAATTTCAGCTTTTCTCCTGATTTGCTATTGTTTTATTGTATTTCTAATGATTTGTTAAGATTTATATATTGCCATCAAATAGTTACCAGCTTATTTCACGTGGAATTTTTTAACACCTCTCGGTTTAACTAGTTTATGTTTTGTATATTATGCATATATTTTGTATATTATGATATATATTATATAATGTTAAATAATGTTCCATACTTTGAATCTTAGCGATACTGAATGATTTGTCAGCGAAATGATGATTGTACTTCAATGTCTTGAGAAGCTGCAAGTCTATCCCATCTGCTGTGAGTTATATTTCTTCAAACTCAATTATTTACCATATTTTTGATACACAAGAATTTGTAGACCAACAAACAGTGCTTGTTAAATCGTAGTTTCTTATTTCCTTTCCAAGTATTTAATATACTTTTCTCTCATAGCCTTCTCCAATAGATTTTACAACTTTTATGAAGATTAAAGGGTCTTCCAGATCTCCATTTAAAAATAAGGGTTCAATTTGTATTGTCTTCCATTTGTTCACCAATTTACCTAATTGCATTGAAATTCAAAAATTCTCCCAAATGCATGACTTAGTTCTATTCTACATTGATTTGTAATTCATAATACTATCTCACCTAACTTTATTTATCTTTTTACTTATTATCTTTAAATTATTTCAAAATCTTCCACGTTTGTTACTTTGCATTCTGTGATTCACATCTGCTATATTCAAAATAATTTCGTCTGTGAGCCCAACTTGAAACTTTCTGTATAGTACCTCACACAAATCCTTTTCTAATTCAGTGATTGTAGGTCGTTAATAATTCAATCTATGTATTATGTTTTTCATATTTAGCTTATTCTCCCCCCCCCCAAAAAAAAAAAATAGTTTAAATTCCGTTTAGCTCTTATGTTTGCTTTTCATGCTTCATTCTTACTCCCTCCTTTCATTCGTGTATTAATTTTACATATTTTGAATATCTGATAAGTCTCTGGATTAGCCCGCTTTCTACATTGGTTTCAAGTTTATTTTTTTCCTTAGCAGTCTTCTATAAGACCCCTCGCCTAAGTGGAGACACACATACTATTCGCCACTTGTTAGAGTGTCGCCAAATTTGTATAGCGTGCACGAAAATGAGTTATTTTTATTCTTTCTGTAAGCGTGATCCAAGGAGTTCTGCTTTGATAGGTCAAGGTCCCAGAACTCCTGATGAGGGATTAATTGAGGGTGCATTAAAGTCTCGGATTCAGGTGGTACATAAAGTTCAGTGTTATCACTTTATTATTATGACGTTTAGTGTCATAAGCAACAGGTGGAACAAGCACAGTAGTGGCCTCACTACGTGGCACATAGGTTTTAATGCTTACTTACAGTTTGGAAATGCTGTCGCGTATCGTTTTTCTTCGAGAAACTAATCACATCAACTATGCAAAAGGAACGGTCATTCAGATGATTTTTTAGTTCTTGCCACACCACTGGAACTGTAAATGAAGGGATGTACTACTTCCCATTCCATCACTGTGTCAGTCCAGAAGTACACACAGTACAGCAAGTGTATGGAGCCCATATTTTATCTTGACCACCTACCTAACAACCGAGGTAATGCTTACCTGGAGTTTACTTGGAGAGGGTTTCGGGGGTCAACGCCCCCGCGGCCCGGTCTGAGACCAGGCCTCATGCAATCTTGACACGTTTTGTTGTTTTTGGTTGATATTTATTTGCCATAAACATAGCAAAAACTGACTGGAATATTAAGGTATCCTCGTTAGTTCGTGTTAATCTGACACATTTCATATAATAGGGCAAAAAAAATTTAATGTTAATGTGGATATGTGTATGTGACAGAGAAATGCAATTTAAGCGAAGCAAACACCAATGTACACAACGAACCTTTGGTAAGTATCTTTGAACAGCTAGACGGCCAGAGCACAGGTGATGGTGTCTGACTCTTCCTGGCAAGCAGATCTGATGCTCAGGATTTATATTTATTCATTAAAGCAGACAGCAGGTAGGGTTTCTTCAGAGGCCTATTCAGGTTTATACATATGGCATAGGGTCACATGTGTTGCCAGTATCTTATGCTATGGGTTAATTCTGTTTCAGATGCAGTTTCAGCATGCTAAGAGAATCTACAGAGCTTTCATTTATGGAAGTAGCAAATGTTTGGTTGCCTAGTTAATTATTTACTGTCTCTGCCTCATAGGCGGGGATGACGAACCCCTTTTGGCGGTAACTTTTACCATATTACTGTCATTATCTTCAATAATTCTCTTAATATATTACGTAGTGTATCTTTTACCATGTTAATTTGTTCTCTCTTAAGTATTTTGTAAACCATGGGATACATGACTTCACTATTATTATTTGCTAATCCCTATCTACTCAAATTTCATATTTGTGTTTTTAATTCTAATTTCTGTATCTAGTATTGTTACTTTTAATATTTCCGATCCATTTCCCTTATTTAAAATATGTTTTTCTAGATCGTTTTCAGCTAGAAAAACTGTATCAGACTTTTTCTCGTTTAACATATCCTTTATCTTCTATTTTTTAATTACTCTATGTATGTTTATTTATAAAATATCTGCAAATGTATTATATGTTTAGTTTTCTTTGATTTATTTTTCTTTGTTTACTATCTATATTTCACTTGTTTACTTGAGAAATCAATGTGCGTTATTTTTTTTTCAATATAAAAGGTCTTCTATGAAGTGTTTATAGTCTTCTAATTTTGTTATATTCGTAAATGTCTTGAGCAATTTTTCCTTATACTTAAAGTGAATGAAAATGACTAAGTGGCCTATTGTGATTTTTTTCACATCTTCCACTTTGCCTCTTATGTCGCTAAATGTTCACGAAACTTAAAATATTCTGAACATTTTTCTGTCTCACTAGATACGTCTTTCATCCTCCTTTGTTATTAAATGATTTTACATCAGTAACAAAATATTTTTTTCCTTTAATAGTTATTTCTATAGCCTGCATTACCTCGTGTTCTATTTCTGTTATTTTTTTTTCAGATATTCTGGATTAACTATTTCATATTTTAGTTTCTTACTTTTTTAACCCACTCACTTCCTTTTTTGAAGTCTTTTGTCAGCACTATCTCTAATATCCTAAGCTAGTATCTTTTATTCTGCTTCTTTCTTTACTTTTTCTATTCCTGTTAACTCTCTTCTGTTTTTCCTTTTGTATTCCTGTGTAACTCTCTCAGTTGTGGAAGACTGAGAAAGCTCAGTCTTCCAATCCTCTTATATCCTTCCCCATATCATTGTTTTAAATAATTCCTGGTCCATTTACTGTCTTTGCTTTATAATCACAGTTTTCTATTTCCGTGTTGTCTGCATCTTTCCTATTTAATCTTTCATTATATCTATTTTCAAATTAATATATTCCCTATTCATTTTTTTATTTCTTCCTTCTTTAATAAATAATGTTCCAACATTATCATTTAGTCCATCCATCCACTTGTCTTATTTTTCCCTGTAGGAAAGCCAAGTCTCAGCTGATGCCGTCCACCTATTTAAAGACAAAGCAGAAGTTATTTAACTCTGTTTCATCAAATAATGCGTGTAATTTTTACTTCAGTTAACTGTTATTATTAATTTTATCCCTTTCATATCTGGGACTCCATTTACGTTTATCGCTATACTTCCGTAATGTAAATTAGTTGTGGTGGCAGGCGTACCTTCACATGCATTCACTTGGCGAACTCAAGTTTTTTAGTTACCAGTTGTCAAAAGCGCTTGACGATAAACATTTTTGATGTGTGTGTGTGTGTGTGTGTGTGTGTGTGTGTGTGTGTGTGTGTGTGTGTGTGTGTGTGTGTGTGTGTGTGTGTGTGTGTGTGTGTGTGTGTGTGTGTGTGTGTGTGTGTGTGTGTGTGTGATTATTACCTATATGTAATTATTTGTAGCTACAGAAACAGAGCTGTGCTCGTGGTGTCTTCGGTATTTTATCCATCATTTTTTTTTTTAGCATTTGTTGCAGCACTTACAACTTCCTCTTGCAATGCATTCCATTTCTGTTAAGAAGAGGGGAGAGGTTGGTGTGGACTGGGGATATGAAACCAGGGCAGGATATTATGAAAGCCTGCTGTGATGGTGGTATTAGTCCTGGGGGGCAGGGGGAGGAGGCTATGGAGTGCGGTTTGATTTTGGTTATTGTGTATGGTTGGTATGATGTGGTAGGGGTTGAGGAGGTTCTGTGAGCATTTGTGTTTAGTGTTCCCCCTGAGGCTGAGCTTTCCTACCTGTCAATGCCTACCATGTCTGTTTCCTTCTACAGATGCCTTTTTACTCTCACTCTTAGTTGTTCCCATTCTTTTTGCGTTCTGTCACGGTTGTTATGCACTCGATGATATTCTCTGGAGTCCATTAACAGTGGTTTCTGTTGCAGTATCCTGTTCCATACCGCTTCTGTCTAGAATACCAATTTAACTGGTCAGTTTATTCCATCGAATACCCCGAAGTCTGTGAAAATTTGTTACCTGGGATATGTCCTTCCTTCCTGTTGTGATGATGCCCTCAGTCTCTTTTTCCTTCCAATGACTTCTTTCATCATATGTCATACCTTCAGCCTCCTGAAGCCCATGAATAATTAACTTCTTCTCTTCCCATTCCTTTTCCCCTGCATATCTCTGGATTTGATTTAAGCATCTTTGTTTCCTTTATCATCACCTGGATGCCCCCGGTAGCCTTCTGTAAGAACTTTTTAGCTCCTTCACTTCCTTTTGTCCTATTACTATCTGCTGATGTTTCCATTTCCATCACCTTGCTCCTTTCTGTCCTTGTCTTAATGTCCTGCTTCAGCATTTCTGCTTCTTCCTCCCATTTCTGTATCTTTGTCTCAACAGCTACAGCTCATAACTCCCATTTCTTACTCTCTTCAGATATCTTCTCCACCATTGTATTGCAAAGTTCATTTAGCTCTTTTTATCCTGTTCCATTTTGCTCTTTATTCTTTCTATTCATTCTTCTCAGAACAGGCATCCTCTGTTCCTTTGCCTATACATCCTTTCTATTTGAGATCCCATTTTTTTTTATCCTGTTAGTGTGCTATAGTTTTTGCAGTCTGTAAACTTTGTGTAGAGGTGGGTGGGTGGGTGTGGGTGTGTGTGTGTGTGTGTGTGTGTGTGTGTGTGTGTGTGTGTGTGTGTGTGTGTGTGTGTGTGTGTGTGTGTGTGTGTGTGTACTCATCTAGTTGAGGTTGCAGGGGTCGAGTCCAAGCTCCTGGCCCCAAGCTCCAAGCTCCTGTGTGTGTGTGTGTGTGTGTGTGTGTTTTACTATGTGCCAGAGGAACTTGTCGATATGTATGCATGTGTGTGCTTACCTAATTGTGGTTGGAGGGGTCGAGTTACAGCTCATGGCTCCGCCTCATCACAGAGTTGTCGGGAAGTGGAATGGTTTGGGAAGTGATGTAGTGGAGGCATGATCCATACATAGCTTTAAGAAGAGGTATGATAAAGCTCATGGAGTACTATATAACTGGTTGGTGACCTTTATTTGGCTACTCGTTTGGCTAACTACTATGATTAAAACGTATAAAAGCTGGCTTAATACTATTGACTGGCGCTGTTTTCAGTGGTAATCTGATATCCTGCCAATACAATATCATAAGGGTATCAGACTGCCACTGAAAACAGCGCCAGTTAATAGTATTAAGGCAGCTTTCGCACGTTTTAATCATAGTAGTTAACCAAACGAGTAGCTACTTAAGTGCCTCAGACAAATAAAGGTCACCAACTAGTCAGTTATATAGTACTCCATGAGCTTTATCATACCTCTTAAAATTATGTATAGATCATGCCCCCGCTGGATCACTTCCCAGACTATTCCACTTACCGACAAGTCTGTGACTGAAGATATGCTTCCTAACTTCCCTGTGATTCATCTGAGCCCTCAGCTTCCAATTGTGACCACTTGTTGCTGTGTCCTATCTCTGGAAGATTCTGTGTCTGTCCGCCTTGGTGATTCCTCTCAGTACTTTGTATGTCGTTATCGTATGCCCTCTATCTCTCCTGTCCTCCAGTGTCGTCATTTCAAATTCTCTTAAACTATTCACGTAGGACATACCCCTTAGCTCCGGGACCAGTCTAGTTGCAAACCTTTGCACTTTCTCTAGTTTCCTTACGTGCTTGACTAGGTGTGGGTTCCAAACTGGCTCTGCATACTCCAATATGGGCCTAACGTACACAGTGTACAGGGTCCTGAACGATTCCTTATTAAGATGACGGAATGCTGTTCTTAAGTTTGCTGGGTGCCCGTAAGCTGCCCGTTATTTGGTTGATGTGAGCCTCAAGAGATGTGCCCGGTGTTATACTCACCCCAAGATCCTTTTCCTTGAGTGAGGTTTGTAGTCTCTGGCTCCTAGACTGCACTCCGTCTGCGTGTTTTTTTTTTTTTTTTTTTTTTTCACTTTCACAATCTTCATGACTTTTCACTTGGTGGCGTTGAACCCCAGGAGCCAGTTGCTGGACCTAGCCTGCAGCCTGTCCGGATCCCTTTGTAATTCTACCTGGTCCCCATTCGATTGAATTCTTCATCAACTTCACATCATCTGCAAACAGCGACACTTCAGAGTCCATCCCTTACATCATATCATTAACAAATACCAGAAACAGCACCGGTCCTAGGACTGACCGCTGTGGAACCCCGCACGTCACAAGCACCCAATCTGACGCCTCGCCACGTACCATACCCCACTGTTGTCTTCCTGACAGGTATTCCCTGATCCATTGCGGTGCCGTCCCTGCTATCCCTGTCTGGTCCACCTGTTTTTGCACTAGTCTGCAGTGTGGAACTGTGTCCGACACCTTACATTCCAAGAAAATGCAATCTACCCACCCCTCCGTCTCTCTTGTCTTACTGCTGTCACCTTGTCATAGAACTCCAGCAGATTTTTGACACAGGATTTCCATTCCCTGAAACCATGCTAGCTGTCGTTGATAAGCTCATTGCTTTCTAGGTGCTCTGCCACTCTTCTCCTGATGATCTTCTCCATGACTTTGCATAATATGTATATCAGTAACACTGGTCTATAGTTTAGTGCTTCCTGTCTCCTTTTTTTTTTTTTAAAATGGGATTACATTTGCTGTCTTTCATACCTCAGGCAGTCGCCCTGTTGCTATAGACGTGTTGAAGATTGTTGTTAGTGGTACACATAACGCCTGTGCTCCCTCTCTGTGGACCAATGGAGAGATGTGATTTGGCCCCATCGCCTTTTAGATATCTAGCTCGCTTAGCAGCCTCTTCACTTTTTCCTTGGTTGTATGTATTGTGCCCAACGCTTCATGGTGTACCCCACCTCTCTGGAGTCCCTTCTGTCTCCTCTGTGAAAACTTATTTGAATCTTGCGTTGAGCTCCTCACATACTTCACGGTTGTTTCTTGTGATCTCCCCTCCCTTTCTAAGCCTGATTACCTGATCCTTGACTGTCGTTTTCCTCCTGATGTGGCTGTACAATAGCTTCGGGTCAGATTTAGCTTTCGCTGCTAGGCCATTTTCATGTTGCCGTTGGGCCTCCCTTCTTACCTGTGCATATTCATTTCTGGCTCTACTTCTTACCTTATTCTCCTGTGTCCTTTTCTTTCTATACTTCCATTCTCTAGCACACTTGGTTTTGGCCTCTGAACCAAAGGCTCACCCTGGCCTTCTCGTTATTTCTGTTACCTGTAGGTACAAACCTCTCCTCATCTTCCTTGCACATTGTTGTCACATATTCCATCATCTCATTTACTGGCTTCCCTGCCCATTCTCTGTCCCACTGAACCTCGTGGAGGAAACTCTTCAAGCTTGTGTAGCTCCCTCTCTTGTAGTTTTGCTTCATTTGTCCTTGCCCTTCCTGCTTTCCTCTCCATTTGTAACTATGTATCTGAAGTCCAGAACCACATGATCACTGGCCCCGAAGGGTGTTTCATATGTGATGTCCTCACTATCTGCACTACCCAAGATAAATACTAGGTCCAGTCTTACTGATTCATCCTCTCCTCTCTCTCTGATAGTGTCCTTTAAGTGTTGGTGCATCAGGCTTTCCAGGACCACCTCCATTATCTTAGCCTTCCACGTTTCTGTTCCCCCATGTGGCTTCAGGTTTTCCCAGTCTATTTTCTTGTGGTTGAAGTCATCCATAATCAGCAGCTTTGCCCTGCTCGCATGAGCCCTTCTTACCACTTCAGCCAGTGTGTCAACCATCGCTCTATTACTCTCATCATATTCTTGCCTTGGTTTCCTGCTGTTCTGTGGTGGGTTATACATCACTGCAATTACCACCTTGGGACCTCCAGACTGTAGTGTTCCTGTTATGTAATCTCTTGCCTCTCCTCTGTCTCCTCTTTCCAGCTCATCAAATCGTATCAGTTTTCGATGAGCAGTCCCACTCCTCCACCCTCTCTGTTCCCTGTGTCTTTTTTCATGATCTGATATCCTACTGGAAAGATGGCAACTGTTATCATCCCTGTGACCTTTATTTCTGTGAGGGTTATGATGACTGGTGATGCCTCTTTCACTCTTTCGTGCCACTCCTCCCACTTGTTCATTATTCCATCAGAGTTGGTGTACCATATCTTGTTTCATTTCCACTACTGTGTTCTGGGGAGTCGGTGTGGGTGGGGGATCTGGCAGTGTGCTATGGGCTTCTACAGTGTTTTGTGAGAGGTGGGGCAGTATGTGTGGATTATGGATTGTGTTGTGTGGTTCTAGGGGTGTTTGTGTGTGTGCCTGCGCTTGTTGCTCTGCCGTGCTCTTTTTGTCCTCTGCTGTTTCTGTTCTTAAGAAGAAGAAAAAGAACATAAGAAAGAAGGAACACTGCAGCAGGCCTACTAGCCCATGCCAATGTCAACCTCCGGATAAGACCAATGGCCCACCCAGTCAGGTCACCTCCACTTAAGGAAGGACCACGGCTTCTGACCCAGAAGCACCAGCTAGTCAGGTCCAACTCACACCCACCCACACCCACTCAAGTATTTATCTAACCTATTTTTAAAACTACACAACGTCTTAGCTTCTATGATGGTACTCGGGAGTTTGTTCTACTCATCCACAACTCTAATACCAAACCAGTGCTTTCTTATATCCTTCCTGAATCTGAATTTTTCCAGCTTAAAACCATTGCTGCGAGTCCTGTCTAAGTTAGATATTTATAGCACACTATTTACATCCCCTTCATTTATTCCTGTTTTCCATTTATGCACCTCAATCGTATCCCTCCTCATTCTACGTCTTTCTAGAGAGTGCAGATTCAGGGCCCTCAGCGTATCCTCGTAGGGAAGATTTCTGATACATGGGATCAACTTTCTCATCTTCCTCTGTACGTTTTCCATTGCAATTATATTCATTCTATAATACGGTAACCAGAATTGTGTAGCATAATCTAAATGAGGCCTAACCAAGGATATATAGAGTTGAAGAACAACCTGAGGATTTCTATTACTTATACTTCTTGATATGAAGGCAAGGATTCTCTTAGCTTTATTGCGAGCGCTTGTGCACTGTTGTCTTGGTTTCAGGTTACTGCTAACCAGAACTCCTCAATCCTTTTCGAAATCAGTAATATTAAGATCTACATTAGTTTATATTTGGCATGGCTATAATCCTTTCCAACATTTAGAACTTTGCATTTGTCTATACTAAACTGCATCTGCCACTTCTTCGACCATGTCATCAGTCTATTCAAATCATCCTGGAGTGCTCTAATGTCCTCATTAGAATGAATTGGACGGCCTATTTTGGTGTCATCAGCAAATTTGCTTATGTCGCTATTTATTCCCTCTCCTGTGTCATTAATGTAAATTGTGAACAACAAGGGGCCCAGAGCTGACCCCTGTGGAACACCGCTTGTGACGTGCCCCCATTCTAATTTCTCCCCATTTATGTAAGCTCTCTGCTGCCTGTTTGTCAACCATGCCTCTGCCCAGGAAAACAATTCTCCTTCTATTCCGTGTGCCTTAAGTTTCCTTAATAACCTCTCACGTGGAACTCTGCCGAAAGCCTTACTGAAGTCCATATATGCATCATCATATTCAATACCATGATCTACCTTCTCAAATACCTAAGTGAAAAAAGTTAGTAAATTCATAAGACAGGAACGCCCCTTTGTAAAACAGTGTTAAGATTCACAATACACAAATAACCCGCACATAAAAGACAGAAGCTTACGACGACGTTTCGGTCCGACTTGGACCATTGACAAAGTCACACTAACAGAGGAGGAGCAGGACGGCTATATATAGGCAGGAAGAGGTGGAGGTAGTAGTAGTGGTAGTAGTAGTAGTAGTAGTACAAGAATTGTATATAATACCGACAGGATGAAATGACACATGCACAACACCCGGGCATCCCCACCGTAGACGTTTCGCCATCCAGCCAGCCACTGGATGGCGAAACGTCCACAACAAAGACAACCAGACGCCGCACATGTGTCTAATTTCATCAGTAGATGTAGTAGAAGAAGAAGAGGTAGTAGTAGTGGTAGTGGTAGAAGTGGGAAATAAGGAAGACGAGCCAGTCAAATACAAAGGAAGGGGAGCACTGCAAGAGAGCTAGAAACCCACAGAGGGAGAGCAAGCGCACCGAGGTGCGTGAAAGGGGAAGTGGTGAAATAAAATAAAGAAGGAACAGAAACACGAGACAGGAGAGAGAAAGACAACCCAGAGGAGAAAAGGAGAGAGGAAAGGGGAATAGGAAGAAGAAAAAGAAGAAGAAGAAAAAATGAGGATTCAGGTTAAGTCACGGGTGTTCTGAAGTTTGGAGCATTTTACAATGTAGTGGGAGAGGAAGGCATCTACAGAGACGAAGCCAGGGCTAAGGTTCATACAAGGAAAGTTGTGTATAAGAGAGGATTCAACTAAACGGCGACTGTTCGAGTTGGAAGTAGGGAAGACAGTTTTAGCAGAAGACCAGTCAATAGGATGGCTATGATCTCTGACGTGACAGAAAAGAGCATTGTTAGTGTCGGCAAGCCTAACACTATTTTTGTGCTCCCTAAGTCTGTCAGAAAGAGATCGACCAGTTTCTCCAAAGTATTGAAGAGGACAGGAGGAGCAAGAAATAGAGTAGACACCAGGAACATCTGTAGAGGGAGGAGAGGTATGAACGAGATTAGTGCGAAGAGTGTTAGTCTGGCGGAAAATTTCCACTCTTTATAATTCGTTCTCCCGTCTTGGCTACCCTTCCCATTTCATAGACTCTGCCCTCTCACGTGCTAAACGCAATTTCTTCTCTCCCAAACTCTCTACTCATGGGAACTCTTCTATCCTCTGCCTTCCCTACATTTCCGGTCTTTCTAATCTCAACAATTCTCTCCGTCCCTTAGACATCAAGCTTACCTTCCGCCAGACTAACACTCTTCGCACTAATCTCGTTCATACCTCTCCTCCCTCTACAGATGTTCCTGGTGTCTACTCTATTTCTTGCTCCTCCTGTCCTCTTCAATACTTTGGAGAAACTGGTCGATCTCTTTCTGACAGACTTAGGGAGCACAAAAATAGTGTTAGGCTTGCCGACACTAACAATGCTCTTTTCTGTCACGTCAGAGATCATAGCCATCCTATTGACTGGTCTTCTGCTAAAACTGTCTTCCCTACTTCCAACTCGAACAGTCGCCGTTTAGTTGAATCCTCTCTTATACACAACTTTCCTTGTATGAACCTTAGCCCTGGCTTCGTCTCTGTAGATGCCTTCCTCTCCCACTACATTGTAAAATGCTCCAAACTTCAGAACACCCGTGACTTAACCTGAATCCTCATTTTTTCTTCTTCTTCTTTTTCTTCTTCCTATTCCCCTTTCCTCTCTCCTTTTCTCCTCTGGGTTGTCTTTCTCTCTCCTGTCTCCTGTTTCTGTTCCTTCTTTATTTTATTTCACCACTTCCCCTTTCACGCACCTCGGTGCGCTTGCTCTCCCTCTGTGGGTTTCTAGCTCTCTTGCAGTGCTCCCCTTCCTTTGTATTTGACTGGCTCGTCTTCCTTATTTCCCACTTCTACCACTACCACTACTACTACCTCTTCTTCTTCTACTACATCTACTGATGAAATTAGACACATGTGCGGCGTCTGGTTGTCTTTGTTGTGGACGTTTCGCCATCCAGTGGCTGGCTGGATGGCGAAACGTCTACGGTGGGGATGCCCGGGTGTTGTGCATGTGTCATTTCATCCTGTCGGTATTATATACAATTCTTGTACTACTACTACTACTACTACTACTACTACCACTACTACTACCTCCACCTCTTCCTGCCTATATATAGCCGTCCTGCTCCTCCTCTGTTAGTGTGACTTTGTCAATGGTCCAAGTCGGACCGAAACGTCGTCGTAAGCTTCTGTCTTTTATGTGCGGGTTATTTGTGTATCGTTCCAGTCACGGTATTGTGCCTTTTTGTTATTTATGGACCCCGCAGTTAAGCGTCATATTCTCTCCAACTTTTTTAATGTTCTTCCCTCTTTTAAACCCCTCTTTCGATCTTATGAGGCTGCTCTTATTGCTACCCGGCGTCGTAAGAATCAGCTTCGCTTCCTACGTGACTGTCTTGCTGAACAAGTTCTGCCACCTTCCTTCTCCCACTTCCTGAAAACCAACCCACTGGGCACTCCCTTTCCTGATCATGCCCGTCTCCTACTTCAACAGCTCATTCTTTCTACTAAGTCACAGGTTGAAGATGCCTTCTTTACTCTCCGTCAACGTCAACGTGCTGTCTTTGCGGCTCTACCACAGGATCTCTGTAACCTTCTCTCTACCATTGCCTTTGACACTGCTCGCCTGAATGCGCAAATTCATTCTTCCAAACTACAAAATAAACTTCAACGTCTCATCTCAGCTAGCCCTTGGTCTAAATTCTCCCTCACTGACTGTGTTACTAATCTGTCTTCTGTCTCACTCTCTCAGTATGAGCTTGAACTTCTTGGTTTTGGTCTTTCCTTTGCCACTTCGCCTACTCCTCGCGCTGGTATTTCCCTGATTAGCTCTTTTGATTCCTTTCGTCAATCTCGCTTCCGTAATCTTCCTGACTTGTCCACTTTTCGTGGCGCTCTCCTTCCTGCTCTTGTTAGTCTGTTTTCTAAGAATCACCACCTTCCACGCCGTTACCAACTTGCCCTTTCTTCTCTTAAATCTAACACTAACATTGTCATACTATCTTCTGACAAAGGTAATTCGGTAGTTATCCTTGATCGCGAGGATTACCTCCGTAAAGCTGATGTCTTGCTCTCTGACTCACGCACCTACACTCCTCTCGTTTCCAACCCTCTTGATCGCATCAAGAGAACTTTCAACAAAAAACTAAGGACTCTCTCCGACCTCTGTCCTCCTGACTTTGACCTTGTTCAACGGTTTCGTGTCATCTGTCCCTCTCTTCCCTATTTCTATGGCCTTCCCAAAACTCATAAACCTGATATTCCTCTTCGTCCTATCATATCCTCTAGAGGTTCTGTCTCTTATTCTCTTGCTTCTTGGCTGGCCAAAACCCTCACTCCCTTTCTTGGTACTTTTTCTCCTGCCCACCTCCGTCACTCTCAAGACTTCATTGAACGGGTTCGCTCTCTCCCAACCTGTAAGATGCTTAGTCTTGACGTTGAGTCCCTCTTCACCAATGTCCCTCTTGATGATGTCCTTGATTTCCTTAGAGACAAGGCCCATGAAGGGTTTCTTCATCTCCCTATCCCCACTGATGTCTTTCTTGATCTGATCCGCCTCTGTGTGGACTCTAACTCCTTTTCCTTCCAAGGGAAATATTATTCCCAAACCTTCGGTGTCGCTATGGGCTCTCCTCTCTCTCCTGTCCTTGCTAATCTTTACATGGAATACTTCGAGACTGTTCTTCTTCCTACCCTCGATGTGCAACCTTCACTCTGGCTCCGCTATGTGGATGACATCTTTGCTCTGTGGCCTCATGACTCCAGTCTCTTCCAACCTTTTCTTGAAGCTCTTAACAATCTTGCCCCTTCCATTAAGTTTAAAGCTGAATGGGAATCTAATTCCTTACTTCCTTTCCTTGATGTCCATGTCCACCGCTCAGATACAGGTTTTTCCTTTTCCGTTTACCGTAAACCTATGCACAGTGGCATGTACATTCACTACTTTTCCTATCATGCTTCCCCTGTCAAGAAAAGTGTTCTTATCTCCCTCTTTCTCCGTGCCCTCCGCATCTGTGATCCTCAGTTCCTTCCAGCAGAAATTTCCACTCTTTATAATTCGTTCTCCCGTCTTGGCTACCCTTCCCATTTCATAGACTCTGCCCTCTCACGTGCTAAACGCAATTTCTTCTCTCCCAAACTCTCTACTCATGGGAACTCTTCTATCCTCTGCCTTCCCTACATTTCCGGTCTTTCTAATCTCAACAATTCTCTCCGTCCCTTAGACATCAAGCTTACCTTCCGCCAGACTAACACTCTTCGCACTAATCTCGTTCATACCTCTCCTCCCTCTACAGATGTTCCTGGTGTCTACTCTATTTCTTGCTCCTCCTGTCCTCTTCAATACTTTGGAGAAACTGGTCGATCTCTTTCTGACAGACTTAGGGAGCACAAAAATAGTGTTAGGCTTGCCGACACTAACAATGCTCTTTTCTGTCACGTCAGAGATCATAGCCATCCTATTGACTGGTCTTCTGCTAAAACTGTCTTCCCTACTTCCAACTCGAACAGTCGCCGTTTAGTTGAATCCTCTCTTATACACAACTTTCCTTGTATGAACCTTAGCCCTGGCTTCGTCTCTGTAGATGCCTTCCTCTCCCACTACATTGTAAAATGCTCCAAACTTCAGAACACCCGTGACTTAACCTGAATCCTCATTTTTTCTTCTTCTTCTTTTTCTTCTTCCTATTCCCCTTTCCTCTCTCCTTTTCTCCTCTGGGTTGTCTTTCTCTCTCCTGTCTCGTGTTTCTGTTCCTTCTTTATTTTATTTCACCACTTCCCCTTTCACGCACCTCGGTGCGCTTGCTCTCCCTCTGTGGGTTTCTAGCTCTCTTGCAGTGCTCCCCTTCCTTTGTATTTGACTGGCTCGTCTTCCTTATTTCCCACTTCTACCACTACCACTACTACTACCTCTTCTTCTTCTACTACATCTACTGATGAAATTAGACACATGTGCGGCGTCTGGTTGTCTTTGTTGTGGACGTTTCGCCATCCAGTGGCTGGCTGGATGGCGAAACGTCTACGGTGGGGATGCCCGGGTGTTGTGCATGTGTCATTTCATCCTGTCGGTATTATATACAATTTTTGTACTACTACTACTACTACTACTACTACTACCACTACTACTACCTCCACCTCTTCCTGCCTATATATAGCCGTCCTGCTCCTCCTCTGTTAGTGTGACTTTGTCAATGGTCCAAGTCGGACCGATACGTCGTCGTAAGCTTCTGTCTTTTATGTGCGGGTTATTTGTGTATCGTTCCAGTCACGGTATTGTGCCTTTTTGTTATTTATGGACCCCGCAGTTAAGCGTCATATTCTCTCCAACTTTTTTAATGTTCTTCCCTCTTTTAAACCCCTCTTTCGATCTTATGAGGCTGCTCTTATTGCTACCCGGCGTCGTAAGAATCAGCTTCGCTTCCTACGTGACTGTCTTGCTGAACAAGTTCTGCCACCTTCCTTCTCCCACTTCCTGAAAACCAACCCACTGGGCACTCCCTTTCCTGATCATGCCCGTCTCCTACTTCAACAGCTCATTCTTTCTACTAAGTCACAGGTTGAAGATGCCTTCTTTACTCTCCGTCAACGTCAACGTGCTGTCTTTGCGGCTCTACCACAGGATCTCTGTAACCTTCTCTCTACCATTGCCTTTGACACTGCTCGCCTGAATGCGCAAATTCATTCTTCCAAACTACAAAATAAACTTCAACGTCTCATCTCAGCTAGCCCTTGGTCTAAATTCTCCCTCACTGACTGTGTTACTAATCTGTCTTCTGTCTCACTCTCTCAGTATGAGCTTGAACTTCTTGGTTTTGGTCTTTCCTTTGCCACTTCGCCTACTCCTCGCGCTGGTATTTCCCTGATTAGCTCTTTTGATTCCTTTCGTCAATCTCGCTTCCGTAATCTTCCTGACTTGTCCACTTTTCGTGGCGCTCTCCTTCCTGCTCTTGTTAGTCTGTTTTCTAAGAATCACCACCTTCCACGCCGTTACCAACTTGCCCTTTCTTCTCTTAAATCTAACACTAACATTGTCATACTATCTTCTGACAAAGGTAATTCGGTAGTTATCCTTGATCGCGAGGATTACCTCCGTAAAGCTGATGTCTTGCTCTCTGACTCACGCACCTACACTCCTCTCGTTTCCAACCCTCTTGATCGCATCAAGAGAACTTTCAACAAAAAACTAAGGACTCTCTCCGACCTCTGTCCTCCTGACTTTGACCTTGTTCAACGGTTTCGTGTCATCTGTCCCTCTCTTCCCTATTTCTATGGCCTTCCCAAAACTCATAAACCTGATATTCCTCTTCGTCCTATCATATCCTCTAGAGGTTCTGTCTCTTATTCTCTTGCTTCTTGGCTGGCCAAAACCCTCACTCCCTTTCTTGGTACTTTTTCTCCTGCCCACCTCCGTCACTCTCAAGACTTCATTGAACGGGTTCGCTCTCTCCCAACCTGTAAGATGCTTAGTCTTGACGTTGAGTCCCTCTTCACCAATGTCCCTCTTGATGATGTCCTTGATTTCCTTAGAGACAAGGCCCATGAAGGGTTTCTTCATCTCCCTATCCCCACTGATGTCTTTCTTGATCTGATCCGCCTCTGTGTGGACTCTAACTCCTTTTCCTTCCAAGGGAAATATTATTCCCAAACCTTCGGTGTCGCTATGGGCTCTCCTCTCTCTCCTGTCCTTGCTAATCTTTACATGGAATACTTCGAGACTGTTCTTCTTCCTACCCTCGATGTGCAACCTTCACTCTGGCTCCGCTATGTGGATGACATCTTTGCTCTGTGGCCTCATGACTCCAGTCTCTTCCAACCTTTTCTTGAAGCTCTTAACAATCTTGCCCCTTCCATTAAGTTTAAAGCTGAATGGGAATCTAATTCCTTACTTCCTTTCCTTGATGTCCATGTCCACCGCTCAGATACAGGTTTTTCCTTTTCCGTTTACCGTAAACCTATGCACAGTGGCATGTACATTCACTACTTTTCCTATCATGCTTCCCCTGTCAAGAAAAGTGTTCTTATCTCCCTCTTTCTCCGTGCCCTCCGCATCTGTGATCCTCAGTTCCTTCCAGCAGAAATTTCCACTCTTTATAATTCGTTCTCCCGTCTTGGCTACCCTTCCCATTTCATAGACTCTGCCCTCTCACGTGCTAAACGCAATTTCTTCTCTCCCAAACTCTCTACTCATGGGAACTCTTCTATCCTCTGCCTTCCCTACATTTCCGGTCTTTCTAATCTCAACAATTCTCTCCGTCCCTTAGACATCAAGCTTACCTTCCGCCAGACTAACACTCTTCGCACTAATCTCGTTCATACCTCTCCTCCCTCTACAGATGTTCCTGGTGTCTACTCTATTTCTTGCTCCTCCTGTCCTCTTCAATACTTTGGAGAAACTGGTCGATCTCTTTCTGACAGACTTAGGGAGCACAAAAATAGTGTTAGGCTTGCCGACACAAACAATGCTCTTTTCTGTCACGTCAGAGATCATAGCCATCCTATTGACTGGTCTTCTGCTAAAACTGTCTTCCCTACTTCCAACTCGAACAGTCGCCGTTTAGTTGAATCCTCTCTTATACACAACTTTCCTTGTATGAACCTTAGCCCTGGCTTCGTCTCTGTAGATGCCTTCCTCTCCCACTACATTGTAAAATGCTCCAAACTTCAGAACACCCGTGACTTAACCTGAATCCTCATTTTTTCTTCTTCTTCTTTTTCTTCTTCCTATTCCCCTTTCCTCTCTCCTTTTCTCCTCTGGGTTGTCTTTCTCTCTCCTGTCTCGTGTTTCTGTTCCTTCTTTATTTTATTTCACCACTTCCCCTTTCACGCACCTCGGTGCGCTTGCTCTCCCTCTGTGGGTTTCTAGCTCTCTTGCAGTGCTCCCCTTCCTTTGTATTTGACTGGCTCGTCTTCCTTATTTCCCACTTCTACCACTACCACTACTACTACCTCTTCTTCTTCTACTACATCTACTGATGAAATTAGACACATGTGCGGCGTCTGGTTGTCTTTGTTGTGGACGTTTCGCCATCCAGTGGCTGGCTGGATGGCGAAACGTCTACGGTGGGGATGCCCGGGTGTTGTGCATGTGTCATTTCATCCTGTCGGTATTATATACAATTCTTGTACTACTACTACTACTACTACTACTACCACTACTACTACCTCCACCTCTTCCTGCCTATATATAGCCGTCCTGCTCCTCCTCTGTTAGTGTGACTTTGTCAATGGTCCAAGTCGGACCGAAACGTCGTCGTAAGCTTCTGTCTTTTATGTGCGGGTTATTTGTGTATCGTTCCAGTCACGGTATTGTGCCTTTTTGTTATTTAGTGTTAAGATTCATTAATCAATTTATACCTTTCAAAATGGCTATGAATTGCCTCGGCAATTGATTCCATAAATTTTCCCATTATGGAGGTAAGGCTTATTGGTCTATAGTTCGAAGCTAAGGACCTGTCACCTGCCTTGTAAATAGGTATTACATTTGTCATTTTTCACTTGTCTGACACTATGCCTGTTTGTAGCGAAATGTTGAAAAGATTAGCGAAAGGTTTGCTACGTTCCTCTTTACATTCCTTTAAAACTCTTGCAAACAATTCATCAGGGCCTGGGAATTTGTTAGGTTTTAATTTCTCTATTTGTCTGAGGACCCTGTCACTAGTTACTCCAATCGTGCAGTTTATTATCGTCCTGTTCTATGTATTTTTTTATTTCTGGAATTTCGCTAGTATCTTTCTGGATAAAAACTGAGAGGAGGTAAATAATGAAAATTTCACACATATCCTTATCACTGTCAGTGATCTGACCTGACTTACTCTTAACTGAGCCAATCTTGTCCCTAATCTTATTTCTGTATTCTTGAAAGAACCCTTTTGGGTTAGTCTTCGAGTCCCTTGCGACTTTAGCCTCATAATTCCTTTTAGCTTTTCTTATTTCTGTTTTATTTCTCTCTTTAACTTAATATATTGATTTCTTAACTGCCCATTCCCCTCTTTTGATACACCTATATATACCTCTCTTTTGACCAATGAGATATTTTAATCTATTGTTCATCAATTTGGGATCATTTTTGTTAGACCTAATTTCCTTACTTGGAACAAAAGTTGTCTGGGCAGCTTGAACTATGCTCTGAAAAACGTCGTATTTGCATCCAACACACTACCTGACCCATAGTCAGGTCATCCCAATTTAGCCCACCCAGGTAACTTCTCAGTTCCATAAAATCGGCCAAGCAGAAGGGGTCAGAGACTTGATTGCATTTATCTGGGTAATTTCATGATATACTGAAACTAAGTGATTTGTGATAGCATTCCCCAAGCTCATCATTAACCTCAAGATTATTAATTAGTGATTCTTTCTTGGCAAGAACCAAGTCAAGCAGGTTGTTTCCTCTAGTTGGTTCTGCCACAATATCATTAATTAAAAAAGCATTCCTGAACCGTATCAACAAAGTCACTAGGCTCAAGATTTCCTGTCACACTGTTCCAGTCAATTTGCCTAATGTTAAAATCTCCCATTAACACAACATTTTCATATCTAGATACCTTATGAACTTCGTCCGACAGCAGCTTACTGCACTCTCTATCAAGGTTTAGGGGCCTATAAATCACACCCAAAATTAACTTTTCACGACCTCCAAGTAACTGTAGCCAAACATTCTGTGTCGGATGATTCTAATCTTATATCTTGTCTAACACAACAATTTAAATTATCTCTGACATACATCGCCACTCCACCAACCTTCCCGTTGACCCTATCAGTATGGAATAGTTTATAACCTTTTATATTGCATTCAGAAGGCATTTCTCTATTTTTCAAGTTGAACCAGGTCTCTGTTATAGCAATGATGTCTATATTACCTGCACTTGCAAGTAATCTTAGCTCATCTATCTTATTTCTTAGACTCCTACTATTTATACAGTAAACGTTTAGGGAGCTAGTCACTCGATGACCTCTACTATCTCTGTTTGTTGATCAATTTCTTTGCCTTTACTAGCAACTTTATTTTGAATATTATCTTTTAAACATACCCTTGAGGTATCCTGTTTATATCTGCAGTTTTCAACCCTAGTTCTGCAGCCTGATTGTTTCCCACAGACACCCATACCTCTATAATCTATCAGTCTAAAGTCTTAGGCATATCACCAATAACCCCCTCAATCGAATTGGCTAATGCAACCACTCCAGCCCCACAGAGAGATGAATTCCATTCCTTGCATACATATCACGTTTGCCATAGAATACGCCCCTTTCGCCTCTTTGTTCTCTTCCTCGGTTGCTGCTGCCATTCTGATCTTGTGTCTCGGTATAAAAGCTCAATCCTGTATGCTGACGATTCTTTCAGCCGTGATTTCTCTTGCAGAATCCTGTTTTGCACCGTTACTGTCTTGAAAATCAGCTTGTCCAGCCGGTTTCTCCGCTTCGAGTACCTCCCTGTTCTATGAAAACTTACTATCTCGGTCATGTCTTTCTCACCTATTTCTTTGACGATGTTTTCAATCTCCCGTTTTTCTTCTTGCCATCTTTCATTGTGTGCCCTCCCCTCGCTCTCCTGAAGCCCATGAATAAACACTGACTTCTCCTACTCCTTCTCCCATTGCCTCTCCCACAGTATCTCTGGGTCAAAATGTCTCCCATATTTTTTTTTGCTGTAGCTCTTGGTGGTTTGATCGTGCCTCTGCATATGTGTGTGTGTGTGTGTGTGGTTGTACCTGTGTGTGTGTGTGTCTCTGTCTGTCCGTCCATCCATCTGTTAGTCTGTCAGCCTAGTACTGCAGCCTGATTGTTTCCCACAGACACCCATACCTCTATAATCTATCAGTTTAAAGACCTAGAAATGTTACCAATAACCCCTTCAATCGAATTGGCTAATGCGACCACTCCAGCCCCAGAAAGATGAACCCCATCCCTTGCATACATATCACGTTTGCCATAGAATATTGCCCTTTGCGCCTCTTTGTCCTCTCCATCAGCTGCTGTCATTCTGATCTTGTTGTGTCTTCATCTAGAAAATCAATCCTGTATGCTGACAATTCTTTCATCCGTGATTTCTCCTGCAGGATCCTGTTTCACACCTTTACTATCTTGAAAATCAGCTTGTCCAGCTGGTTTCTCCCGAAATCTTAATGATACTATTGCAAAAAAAACATGCCACAGTATGGTTTGTTTGCAATCGTGTCATTATGATTTCGTGAGTCATGTTGATGGCTTTGAGAGGACTTGAGCTAGAGTTCGTCACGGCCATACTAGCAGGAGATTCGTCTGTGAAAACTTGAATTTGTGGTCAGTGGTGCCTATGCTAACCTTCCTATGGTGTAGAAATATACCTAGTTGGATGAATCTTATTGAAGCTAGCTGGCCCAGTGACTAATGCGATGATCTGGAGTTTTGAGACTCTCTGACCACGGGTTCAAACCCCACCCGTTGTATGGTTTGGTTTCTTCCCTTCGAGTACTTCCACATTCTATGAAAATTTACTATCTCAGTCATGTCTTCCTCGCCTATTTCTTTGATGATGTTTTCAATTTCCCATTTTTCTTCTTGCCATCTTTCATTGTGTGTCCTCCTCTCGCTCTCCTGAAGCCCATGAATAAACACTGAATAGACACCATGAATAGACACCATAGATGCACTCCCACATATAGATGTATATTCGGCATTTGCAGTCACAGGAAATCCTAGTGGTGGCTTCTGATAATGTCGTACGATGTCTGTATCCCATATTTCATTGTGATCTCATCATACATTCCAGTTGTCACTGACACAGTCCCTTCAATACCGTGGTATTCACACTTTTTTTTTTCTTCTTTTTTGTGGTCATAACCTGGACCTCATGATATAAGTGCATTCAAAGATCACTGCTGGGAACACTAACTGCCGGAGAATTGATTCTCTATTTTATGTTATCCTTCTTTCTTTTCCAACTCACTCATTAATCACTCATTGACCAGATATTTCCAGTTTTTTTCTGATCAAGGTCACAACTTTAACCTGTAGTTAATAATTGCTTGTTGTGATTACTTTTGACAACACTACTGCCAGCAGCCCCTCAAGGAAGGTTCCTTGATGTTGGTGAGGGGCTCTTGATTTAGGGAATTGGATCTGTGCTCCAGTTCCCCGAAATAAGCCTGAATGCCTTCCACATCCCCCCCCCAGGCGCTGTATAATCCTCCGGGTTTAGCGCTTCCCCCTTGATTATAATAATAATAATACTGCCAGCAGCGCTGACCAACTGCTCACTGACCCTCACTCAGCTTCAAGTAAAAAACGCACATATTTAAAATTGACTCTTAAATTTTTTGATAATATCACTTTTTTCAGACTCTGGAAACCTTGTTATGTTCTTGTACGAATATTCACAGATTATCACGTACAATACCCGCTGACAGGATCCTAGCACCGCAGCCAGAATGCTAAATGCTAAGAACACTGAATAACGATGCTGGCTCACGTACATACGTAAGTACATACTTGTGTGTGTGTGTGTGCGCGTGTGTGTGTGTATATGTACTCACCTATTTGTGGTTGCAGGGGTCGATTCATAACTCCTGGCCCCGCCTCTTCACTGATTGCTACTAGGTCCTCTCTCTCCCTGCTCCATGAGCTTCATCATACCTCGCCTTAAAACTATGTATGGTTCCCGCCTCCACTACTTCACTTTCTAGGCTATTCCACGGCCTGACTACTCTATGACTGAAGAAATACTTCCTAACATCCCTTTGATTCATCTGAGTCTTCAACTTCCAATTGTGACCTCTTGTGTCTGTGTCCCATCTCTGGAACATCCTGTCTTTGTCCACCTTGTCTATTCTGCGCAGTATTTTGCATGTCGTTATCATGTCTCCCCTGACCCTCCTGGCCTCCAGTGTCGTCAGGCCAATTTCCCTCAACCTTTCTTCGTAGGACAATCCCCGTAGCTCTGGGACTAGTCTTGTTGCAAACCTTTGCACTTTCTCTAATTTCTTGATGTGCTTGACTAGGTGTGGATTCCAAACTGCATACTCCAGTATGGGCCTGACGTAAATGGTATACAGAGTCTTGAACGACTCCTATATACCATTTACGTCAGGCCCATGCTGGAGTATGCAGCACCAGTTTGGAATCCACACCTAGTCATGTGTGTGTGTGTGTGTGTGTGTGTGAGTGTGTGTGTGTGTGTGTGTGTGTGTGTACTGACCTAATTGTGGTTGCAAGAGTCGATTCATAGCTCCTGGACCCGCCTCTTCGATGGTCGCTACTAGGTCCATTCTCTCCCTCCTCCATGAGCGGAGAGAGAATGGACTCCCTGCTCCAGTCCACAGATGATAAGTATTCTCTAAGCCCATTGTAATCTGCTAAGCGAAAACCTGGGACCATTACTGAATTATCCCTACTATCATACTTCCATTCAATGCTAAAGGTAATTGATTTGTGATCGCTTGTTCCGAGTTCCTCTGTAATTTCTAAGTTGTTAACAAGGGTTTCCTTGTTTGCCAAAACCAAGTCAAGCAGGTTATTTCCCCTTGTAGGCTCTGTCACAAACTGCTTCAAAAAACAATCCTGAACTGTGTGCAACTGTGTGCCTCCAGTTACAGTGCTGGGAGTGTCCCCGGGCACGGTAGGCTCTCTTTCCCAGGCATGTTAGTCTCTCTCAGGCACAGTACCATGAGAGTCCCAGTCACTGTAATGTCTCTCCTAAGCACAGTGCTGTGAGTGCTCCGGGCACGGTACTGTCTCAGAAACGTTACTGTGACTATCAGAGGCACAGTATTATGACTATCTCTCGCTAGCACAGTACTGTGTCTTCTCCTGTCACTGTATTGCCTCTCCAGGCAATAATACTGTCTCTGTCTTGCCCAGATTTATGACTCTCTTTCTCTTGGGGAATATACTAGCTCTCCAGGAACGATGTTGTGACTCCTAAACAAGATACCTAAAGTTATTGATTCTGGTCATTGTACTGTGGCAGGACTGAGGATGAGACAGTGAAGTACAGTGTCTTCGGAACATGGTGTAATAATTCTGACGGAAATATGACATAACTAACACGTATAAGTAACTACAAACATTACTCAGAGATTACTATATTCTATCAATACGGCGTACATCTTGTAAATAATAACTACACCTTGACACTGATCCAGCTTCCCCAACCACACAAAGCTATAACAACAATAACATAACGTTAAAAAAGTCAACAGAATAATACAAAACCTTACAATACAACACAAAACAAACTAGTGGCCCGTGGCCGGTACGCAATACTCTAGTTTCACACACACTGTCCATAGTTCGATCCCCGACAAGGGTGGAAACATTGGGTGTGTTTCCTTACACCTGTTGTCCCGTTCCCCCAGCAAGCATTTACCTGAGCGTTAGTCGACTGTTGTAGGTCGCATCCTGGGGGACAAAACTGAGGACCTCAAAATCACATGTCCTATCTTACCTAGTAAAAAAAGTCTTTATGCTAAATAAAAAGCGCCTTGACGTCAATACATTTTCAAACTATTCTCACTACTTAAACTATGTGAAGAAGTATTGAAGTCAGCCGACTGACCCACTGCATTTTAAACTTTGAATTATTCACGTTGCTGAACACATTACTACAGGTGACACCACCTGCCCATCTGTATTAATGGTGGCGACCAGAGTAGATTCTAAGCAAAGACGGTTCTATCTCTCTGCGTCCTTGATTACTAACCGGCTGTATTTCGGTGGTAGCGCCATCTGTGGAAGGTACTCCCTCATTCTCTAACCCTAGTTACTTGTGTCTCAGTGTTGAAGATCTGAATGTACTCAGAAGAAACATTCACAAGTCATCATATGGAAACTAATGTCCAAATTTATTTAATGAAAATTGTAAATCAGGATACATACCATCCCAATCTAATTCAAACCTTTCAAAGACATCACTAACATAGAATATAGAAGCACATTAAGATTGAAGCCTCTCACAATTTGCATTATCACTTTATGAGCTAATCAGAGAAGACACTGAAAAAAATCTCAATTTTACAGTTTCTTTCAAAAAAGCAAATTGGGACATATACATGAAAAAAATTAATCAAAACTTCTGTCTAATTAAGAGTGAACAGCTTTTAAGCTAGAGCTTTATGAAAGCCTAGTGAACAGAACATACAAATATTTATGAATGTGTGTTATGAATGACATTAAGGCACAAACATGTTACAGGAATATGAAACAACATTTAACTGATTTAACCGAGGATAACTAAATAAAGTCAGACACTGAAGTATTTCAGATAAGAAGAGACATTCTACAATTATTTAACTGAAATCAATTTGAATAATAAGCGCAGCCTGACAGAGATCGCTTTCTTATAGAAAAAACACATCAGCATTAACAGTATGAAAATTGTTTGTAGATGAATGGTTCAGAGAACCGACATGTTGATAAATTAGACATTTATCAACATGTCGGTTCTCTGAACCATTCATCTACAAACCTGTCAGACACTGCAACTTCTTGGGATCTTAATACTTGGGAATTCTTCGCTTGCCTAATTCTTGGGCACGACCTACTTCCACATTGAACAAATGTTACACGACCTATGACTGCTGCACCTCTCCTGCCATACGGTTTATAAGCTCCTTCTCCGCACATATGCCGTATTCTATTCAAGATTGATGGACTGACCACATCGACTCAAGGTTGAGGGACTGATTACCTCATTCTCCTCCTGTTCTTCAAGATTCTCCTTTGTATGGACTGATGAAGCCACTGTGTGGCGAAACGTTTCCTCAATAAAGATACCCAAGAGTTGTACATGTGTCTAATTTATCAGTATGAAAATACCCTGAAGATGCATTTTCGTGCCATTTCACAGAATCCAGCAAAATTTGTGCCTACTGATCCTTAACCCATAAAACGATCCGTCCATATCATACGATGTATCACGAAAGAAGATTGTTGCAGTTCATAAAAGTTGAAGAGGGATCAGAGAAAAATGATAAACCCGTATGGGTCATATAGCACCTGTAAAATGGGAGGCATTAAAATTCGATTTAAGCAAGGGAAACACATGCCCAGTTCCTTGGATCAAGAGAGCAGCATCATGGAGAAAACTGCAAAAAGATACAATACTACTACGGCCGATCAGAGGATCCTGTCTCCAGTAAACACACGGAAAATATTATGGGATGGCAGCATTGTGCGAGAACACCCTCACGTGCGTAGGACACCCACGAATGCGTAGGACACCCAAGAATGCGTAGGACACCCACGCGTGCAAATATACCCACGAGTCTTGCCCAAGATACACACAAGCGTTGAAAGTTTGAAGCTAATCGAATAACACGTTCTCGAGCAAAAACACAAATATTTGTAATAAAGTAATTGAAAATATTGCTGACAAATGTTGCGAGAAACAGGACGGTAACAACACAAATTCTAGAACATAATTTGAAGACAGTAGAACTATATAGAGAAGATGAGGTAATCAGTCCCTCAGCCTTGGAGCTGGTGTGGAGAGCACCGTGTTCGTGGAGATTCTGGAGCAGAGGCAAGGAGGCTGGCGGGTGGAAAGGGACGTGTAGCAGACGAGGGCATAGCCACTGGTAGGCGGGATTCCCCAGTGGAAGTAGTTTTCGCCACTGGATGGCGAAACGTCTACAATAAAGAAACCCAGATATTGCACATGTGTCTAAATATCAATTTGGTCCTTGTTACAGTACACAACCGTTGAAAATTTGAAGCTGAGTGGATGACGTGTCCTCGAGCTAAGAATAGTCAAATTTGAATTGGAGGAACGAAAAAAAATATTGCAACCTGTGAAAGTACCCTCGGAAATTCCTAATAAGAAGACAGTTTATATATGCAGAGTTGTGTGGTGACAACTTGTAAAAAATATAAATTGATATCAGAAAAAAAGTAAAAATAGAGACTACAGGAAAGTGACCAAAGTTATACGAAAATAAATACAGGATCCATCCCTCACACACAGCAAACACAGCACTTCTCATTCACAACAGTCCTTCATACACACACACACACAAACATACGCACGCACCCCTGAGGAACACCGCTTGTGACGTGCCCCCATTCTGATTTCTCCCCATTTATGCAAACTCTCTGCTGTCTATTTGTCATGTGGCCCGGTGGCCTGGAGGATAAAGCTCCCGCTTCACACACGGAGGGTTCGGGTTCGATTCCCGGCGGGTGGAAACATTTCGACACGTTTCCTTACACCTGTTGTCCTGTTCACCAAGCAGCAAATAGGTACCTGGGTGTTAGTCGACTGGTGTGGGTCGCATACTGGGGGACAAGATTAAGGACCCCAATGGAAATAAGTTAGACAGTCCTCGATGACGCACTGACTTTCTTGGGTTATCCTGGGTGGCTAACCCTCCGGGGTTAAAAATCCGAACGAAATCTTATCTTATCTTAGCCATGACTCTTCCCAGGAAAAAATTTCTCCTCCTATTCCGTGTGCCTTAAGTTTCCTCAATAGCCTCTGGTGTGGAACTCTATCGAAAGCCTTACTGAAGTCCATATACAGAATATCATATTCATTACCATGATCTACCTCCTCAAACACCTTAGTGAAAAAAGTTAGTAAATTCATAAGACAGGAACGCCCCTTTGTAAAACCGTATTGAGATTCATTAATCAATCTGTGCCTGTCAAGATGGCTACAAATTGCTTCGGCAATTATTGATTCCATAATTTTCCCACTATGGAAGTAAGGATTATTGGTCTATAGTTCGAAGCCATGGACCTGTCACCTGCCTTGTATATAGGTATTACATTTGCCATTTTCCACTTATCAGGCACTATGCCAGTTTGTAGTGATATGTTAAAAAGATTAGCCAAAGGTATGCTAAGGTCCTCTATACATTCCTTTAACACTCCTGCAAACAGTTCATCAGGACCTGGGGATTTGTTAGGTTTTA
>NW_027198220.1:0-47836 GCF_038502225.1 Cherax quadricarinatus
TTTGTATTTCTTAACAGTTCTCATTCCCGAAGGGTTTTGTTTCTATCTTAATATGTGAAATAACTTCAGAATACACAAATAACCCGCACATAGAAGAGAGGAACTTAAGACGACGTTTCGGTCCAAGTTGAACCATTTAAAGAATCACACTAACGAAAAGGAGAGGAGGGTGTATATATATATATATATATATATATATATATATATATATATATATATATATATATATATATATATATATATATATATATATATATATATATATATATATATATATATATGTGTGTGTGTGTGTGTGTGTATGTGTGTGTGTGTGTGTGTGTGTGTGTGTGTGTGTGTGTGTGTGTGTGTGTGTGCATTGTTCCAGTCATGATATTGTACCTTTTCTGTTAACTTCAGTACAATTCTTCTGATTGGCTTCACTACTAAAGCTGGTGTACTCAGAGCGATGACTAACTTCTGAAGACATTGCAAATACCAGTTTCCTCACGTGTTAAATAAAGTTGAAATGGCTGCATTACAAGCAATAAAGAATTGCTTTTCTGATAGGCTTCAAACATAGATAAGTTCAATTTAATTTGGTCTATGAATATTGTAGTTTCTAATTTCGCCATATAAAGTGGTTTCTCTAATATGTCATTCTCTAAGAATGACATATTCGCTTGGCTTCAAACCCTAAAATGAGGTTCATTTTAACTGAAAAACCTATGGACTGGTGCTGGGTTCCATGATTGGAAAAATTTTCAGAAATTAAAGTTTACTTTTAATTCGAAACTTTTTGCACAAGTTGTCAGCTCGGTTTGAAACCTTCAGTGCTGATCTACTTAATCTGCAAGGAATTCTGGAAATTTCTTTTCAGTTGGTGGTAATTTTCAATATATCAGTGTAACCCTCGTGCTGTCCTTGTCTGACTCAGTACCAAAATTCCACTTTCCTCAAATCTATCAAATATTTTTCATACAGATGATAGAGAATCCGACATAGAATATAACTAACAAAAGAAACGAGAAATATTGAAGACTCGTGTTTTATAAAGTTTTACGAATTTATTAATCGCTTAAATATATTTTATTCGTACAGTTTTATTCCAGAGCTGCTACTGGTTGAAGAACTAGAGGAGCAGGCAGGAGCTCCAGGGAAAGTACTGCAGTGGATCTGGGAATGCCAGACACGAAGGAAATAAATGGTATTGCTGCCGTTACGTATACTTTTTTATTCGAGCTGGTATGCATACTTTGGTTGTTTTATTCCTTCAGTGTTATATTTTCGTGACTTAAATGCCTCGTTCGATCAGTTTCAAATTTTCAGAGCTGATGAACTATACTAGCTAACGATTCATAGAACTAATAATATATGCAGGTTCCCTATGGTCAGTTTTATATACGTATATTCCATCCACAAACTTTGATTTGTTGTGCGATAAATTAAGAGCCTTTTCTGAACTGCCTCACACTTTCATTTCTGGTTTATCTTATTGGTGCCCATTTTTTTTTTTATTAAAATGTGTATGACTGCTCTGAATATCATCCGTCTTTATTGGCTGAAGCCTCTTATGGGAAGGGTGGTATCTTCTGTGTTTATCTGGTACAAATTGGCCAGTTTATTAACTGTTAATTAACCTGGAGTTTTTAAATTCTGTGCATTTACTGAAGAATGCCTCTTCTGATACCATCTATACATTCATGCTGAACTCTGTACACTTCCTTTCGAATGTAGTGAGATACATGTAGATGGGGATAGACGTAAGGGATGCTGGATATCTTTATCGGATTGTGTGGTGATCGATATGCATCTAGTTACTTTTCTGGTTACCAATATGTTTAGATAGTAATTACTTGTGCACATGTTCAGACGAATCCACCATGTGCGTGTTACTAAACTTTATGTAGAGCAGAATGACCATTTAGCCATGTTTCCTCCTCTTCCAATCTACCGTTTTCATGCCTCTTCATGCTTTACTTCCAGTGCAGGTCTCAGAAAGCAGTACGAATGGAAGTCAGTTCAGTAATTGGTTCCTTTAGAAAATACAGTGGACCCCCGCATAACGATTACCTCCGAATGCGACCAATTATGTAAGTGTATTTATGTAAGTGCGTTTGTACGTGTATGTTTGGGGGTCTGAAATGGACTAATCTACTTCACAATATTTCTTATGGGAACAAATTCGGTCAGTACTGGCACCTGAACATACTTCTGGAGTGAAAAAATATCGTTAACCGGGGGTCCACTGTACTGTATATTTTCCGAAAATGCAGCGTATTTTGTATATAAATTAGTGAAATACATTGTAGTTAATAAAAATTAATTTGTAAATAGAAAAATGAACCAGCAACGGCCGTTGTTTTTGAACTGGGCAAAGGCACGCTAGTGAAATGTGCATAAATTTCATCGCTCTGGAGGTTAAATTGTGGTTGAAACCTCCCAAGTAGGAGCAGAAATTGTTGGAATTGCAGTCCTGCAGAACTTGAGAAGAAGATGAGTGGACAGGACAATCAGGGAACCCCAGATAAGTCATGTCTATTTATGTTGAAATTCTGGCAAGTATTTTCTTCATATTTTAGGTATGGGTTTGTGTATGACACACCAAGTAATCTCCAGACAAATTGGTGAGTATTATTATTATAAATTCTCCTTCAATGTATATGTAGTCATTTATTAAATTTAACATACAGTCCACATATTTATGTTAATGTTGTACCAGAATTCCTGGTGATGTATATTTCATTTGAAATTAATATAGGTCCAGAGTGATTTGTGGAGATATGAGTGGAGTAGGTATCGATGGAGGACATTTTTTGCCACCTAGGATGTCCTAAAATTCCTACATGGCTCTGTAACCTTGATAAAGAATAATTATCTTTGTTACTTTTATAAAATTACTAATATGTATCTAATGAGATTCATCCAGGTAATTTTAATTTTCCACATAGTTGCCTGTTGGTCCTTGTTTGAACTGGATCTAATAAGTGAAGTCATTAACTAGTGAATTAATTACTTAATAATTATAAGTGACATGAAAGAAGGAGGCGGATGTTAGGTCCACAAATTTACTTAATGTGTAGTGGATTATAATTACTACAATAATAATATTACTAAGCTCAAGTGTAGCTAGGATTTATATTAATGTGTTTTTAAAATTTATTTTATAATTTCCTTACATGTGTAATTGCTAAGCTCAAGTGTAGGTACCTGGAATTTACCTGAGAGAGTTCCGGGGGTCAACGCCCCCGCGGCCCGGTCTGTTACCAGGCCTCCTGGTGGATCAGAGCCTGATTAACCAGGCTGTTGCTGCTGGCTGCATGCAAACCAACGTACGAGCCACAGCCCGGCTGGTCAGGAACCGACTTTAGGTGCTTGTCCAGTGCCAGCTTGAAGACTGCCAGGGGTCTGTTGGTAATCCCCCTTATGTATGCTGGGAGGCAGTTAAACAGTCTCGGGCCCCTGACACTTATTGTATGGTCTCTTAACGTGCTAGTGACACCCCTGCTTTTCATTGGGGGGATGTTGCATCGTCTGCCAAGTCTTTTGCTTTCGTAGTGAGTGATTTTAGTGTGCAAGTTCGGTACTAGTCCCTCTAGTATTTTCCAGGTGTATATAATCATGTATCTCTCCCGCCTGCGTTCCAGGGAATACAGGTTTAGCAACCTCAAGCGCTTCCAGTAATTGAGGTGTTTTATCTCCGTTATGCGCGCCGTGAAGGTTCTCTGTACATTTTCTAGGTCAGCAATTTCACCTGCCTTGAAAGTTGCTGTTAGTGTGCAGCAATATTCCAGCCTAGATAGAACAAGTGACATGAAGAGTGTCATCATGGGCTTGGCCTCCCTAGTTTTGAAGGTTCTCATTATCCATCCTGTCATTTTTCTAGCAGATGCGATTGATACAATGTTATGGTCCTTGAAGGTGAGATCCTCCGACATGATCACTCCCAGGTCTTTGACGTTGGTGTTTCGCTCTATTTTGTGGCCAGAATTTGTTTTGTACTCTGATGAAGATTTAATTTCCTCGTGTTTACCATATCTGAGTAATTGAAATTTCTCATCGTTGAACTTCATATTGTTTTCTGCAGCCCACTGAAAGATTCGGTTGATGTCTGCCTTGCAGTGTCTGCAATGGAAGACACTGTCATGCAGATTCAGGTGTCATCTGCAAAGGAAGACACGGTGCTGTGGCTGACATCCTTGTCTATGTTGGATATGAGGATGAGGAACAAGATGGGAGCGAGTACTGTGCCTTGTGGAACAGAGCTTTTCACCGTAGCTGCCTCGGACTTTACTCTGTTGACGACTACTCTCTGTGTTCTGTTAGTGAGGAAATTATAGATCCATCGACCGACTTTTCCTGTTATTTCTTTAGCACGCATTTTGTGCGCTATTACGCCATGGTCACACTTGTCCAAGGCTTGGCAAAGTCTGTATATATTACATCTGCATTCTTTTTATCTTCTAGTGCATTTAGGACCTTGTCGTAGTGATCCAATAGTTGAGAAAGGCAGGAGCGACCTGTTCTAAACCTATGTTGCCCTGGGTTGTGTAACTGATGGGTTTCTAGATGGGTTGTGATCTTGCTTCTTAGGACCCTTTCAAAGATTTTCATGTTATGGGATGTTAGTGCTATCGGTCTGTAGTTCTTTGCTGTTGCTTTACTGCCCCCTTTGTGGAGTGGGGCTATGTCTGTTGTTTTTAGTAACTGTGGGACGACCCCCGTGTCCATGCTCCCTCTCCATAGGATGGAAAAGGCTCGTGATAGGGGCTTCTTGCAGTTCTTGATGAACACAGAGTTCCACGAGTCTGGCCCTGGGGCATGTCATTTATCGCCTGTTCGAAGTCATTTGGCATCAGGATAACATCGGATAGGCTTGTGTTAACCAAATTTTGTGGCTCTCTCATAAAAAATTCATTTTGATCTTCGACTCTCAGTCTGGTTAGCGCCTTGCTAAAAACTGAGTCATATTGGGACTTGAGTAGCTCACTCATTTCCTTGCTGTCATCTGTGTAGGACCTATCTTGTTTAAGTAGGGGCCCAATACTGGACGTTGTTCTCTACTTTGATTTGGCATAGGAGAAGAAATACTTTGGGTTTCTTTCGATTTCATTTATGGCTTTTAGTTCTTCCCGCGATTCCTGACTCCTATAAGATTCCTTTAGCTTAAGTTCGATGCTTGCTATTTCTCTGACCAGTGTCTCCCTACGCATTTCAGATATATTGACCTCTTTTAGCCGCTCTGTTATTCTTTTCCGTCGCCTGTAAAGGGAGCGCCTGTCTCTTCCTATTTTACATCTACTCCTCCTTTTTCTTAGAGGAATAAGCCTTGTGCATACATCGACTGCCACCAAGTTAATCTGTTCTAGGCATAAGTTGGGGTCTGTGTTGCTTAGTATATCTTCCCAGCTTATATCGGTTAGGACTTGGTTTACTTGGTCCCACTTTATGTTTTTGTTATTGAAGTTGAATTTGGTGAATGCTCCCTCGTGACTAATCTCATTATGTCGGTCTGGGGCTCCGCGCATACATGACTGAACCTCAATTATGTTGTGATCTGAGTATATTGTTTTTGAAATGGTGACATTTCTTATCAGATCATCATTGTTAGTGAAGATGAGGTCGAGTGTATTCTCCAGTCTAGTAGGCTCTATTATTTGCTGGTTTAAATTGAATTTTGTGCAGAGATTTAAAAGCTCGAGTGAGTGTGAGTTTTCATCAGAGCTGCCTCCTGGTGTTATTACTGCAACAATATTATTTGCTATATTCCTCCATTTTAGGTGCCTTAAGTTGAAATCCCCCAGGAGCAAGATGTTGGGTGCAGGAGCTGGAAGATTTTCCAGACAGTGGTCAATTTTTAACAGCTGTTCCTGGAATTGCTGGTAGGATTTATTCAAAGGTAAGTTGTAATATTTACCTTTATAAAGTGCATAATTAAGTATATAATCAGTGTTATTAATTAAGTTGAATTTAATATATTGCACCATGGGTGAAAATGAGGAAATTAATGTAGAGAACAAACACATAGAATTTAGAGCAAAGAAAGGATCATTACAGGCTAGAAAGGGCCATGTAACAAAAGCATACAATAAAAGTTTAGAATTAATGAATCAGGAAACTGTGAATACTGATGATTTACAATTGTATTTAGATGCTTTAGGGAATAGATATGATTCATACAAATTATATTACAAAAAATATAAAGGTTATTTGTTAGTAAATTGTGCAAATGAGACAGAAATGGATCTTATGATTAACCAGTATTACGAATTAGAAGAAAAAATTCTTTCTTGTAAAAGTCAAGCTTTGAATAAATTAAATGGTGAAAACCAGGCAGTTAATCAATCTGTTCCAATAAATAAGATGTCTTTGCCAAAACTCCCAGAATTATGTTTACCTGCATTTAATCCTGGAGAAAATTGGGAGGAGTTTTGGTCAATTTTTAAAGTAGCTGAGCATGATAGGAGTGACCTAGCATGTGTTATTAAATTATTTTACCTCAAAGGACAGATAAGAGGAGATGCCCACATGCTCATACAAGCCTTTCCCAATGTAGATAACTCTTACAAGGAAGCAGTTGACTTGTTGAAGGTCACGTATGGTAATATAGAACAAAATAGGTTGGATCTACTATCATTGTTAATTTAAAAACTCCAGATCACACTTAAAAAGTTTTACAACAGTTTAGAGTTAAACTGGAGAGCACTCTCAAAACTTTAAGTAATAAATATAATCTGAAGGAATCAGACTGGTTATTGAGTGCCATTGTACAGAATAAATTAAGCTGTAAAATAGTTGAATGGTTCTCGAACAAGTATCACAAAGGTTATTTTGTTGTGGAGGAAATAAGACTAGGTCTGTAAGAATTAATTGTTCAGTCGCAGACCAAACAACAAACTCATTTTAAAGATGCAACACATAATAACTCTGAGGTATCTGTCAAGTTTCACGAAGGGAAAAATTATTCCTATGTTAATAATCAAAATTCATCTCCTAAAAAGAGTTGCATAGGTACATATCAAGTAGCAGGAATCTGAAATAATGATTCTCTACAAGGTAAGCAGAATAAGTATCCTCCTAAGAGTAACTCAGTTAATAAGAAACCAGTCAAAGAAAAGAGAGATTGCCTCTTCTGCAAGGGTACTCATTTTTCTAAGAATTGCAATGCATACAATTCATGGAATGATAAAGTTGAGAGATTGGAAGAACTTGACAGATGTATCAGATGTGTAGGTAATCACAATGTAAAGGATTGTCATGCCAAATTAAACAACTGTCATCAATGTCACAATGGAAGACAACACATAGTCATGTGTAAGGGTTTATATGATAATGTTGGTAATAATGATAATGTTGACAATCCTGACACAACAGTAGCTAATGTAAACATTGCTGCTAATGTTAATAATGATGGTTTTGCTGAAGTAGCCTTACCTGTGTTAGAGGTAAAAATTGATTATAAAGGGCATGAATAAAAAAATGTAACTAAATTATTAGACCATGGATCACAGCGTACATTCATAAAACATAAATGTCTTAATGGGATGAAGGTACAAATGGGAGATCCTACAACTCAAAAATTATCTGGTTTTCTCTCAGATAAAAAGGCTCAATTGTATGACACTGTTTATGTAACTGTCAGTTTGGGCAATGAGAAAAAACGTATTAATGCAGTAATTGTAGATAGGCTCCCAGAGAAAATATCTAAAATAGGGCTCAGTAAAGCTAGAGAAAGACTTTCACATAATGTAAATTTAGCACCTTCTGGTGTAAATGATAATTCTGTAGGCCAAATAAATATTTTGATTGGTAGTGACTATTATGCCTCCTTTATAAAGGGTATGGTAAAGAAATGTCACCCTATTAAAGACTGCAAGAAGCCATGTAATGTATGGTAGGATTCCTCGTAATAATAATGCATGACTAGAGGAAACTATAAATACTATCACTGTGTGTCTTACTCATGAAATCGTGCCCCAATATAATTCTTCCATAGAAGATGGTGTTGAGCCAGTGCATAAATTGTGGGAATTAGACAGCATTGGAATAAATGTAAATGAAGAAAGTCCAGACGACTCTTTTACTCAGGAACAGTACCTAAGAGATGTAAAATTTAAATCTGGTCAATACTGGGTACGACTTCCGTGGAGACTTGCCCACTAATTACAGAATGGCATATGGACAATTAAAGGTTCAGCTCCGCGAAATGAGGAAGACACCAGAATTGTTGACTGTCTGTAATGATATAATTACTGAACAATTAATTAATAAATTTATAGAAGAGGTACCTCCTGAGTAAGCCAAAATTTATGGTCACTATTTGCCACATCATGGAGTGAAGAAGGATTCTAAGACCACTCCTCTGAGGATTGTGTTTAATTGTAGTGCCAGGAGTAACAAAAATGTACCTAGTTTAAATGACTGTTTGATGACAGGTCCGTCGTTGACGAAAAAATTAGGAGATATCTTATTAAATTTCAGGGTGAAGAATTATGCCTTTACGCCTGACATAAGTAAAGCTTTCATAAGAGTGGGTTTAAAAGAGGCTGACCGGGATTGTATCCGCTTCTTATGGTCTGAGAATCCTAGTGACCCACTTAGTCCTCATAAAAAAAACTTTTCGCTTTAGAAGCGTATTATTTGGTGCTACATCCAGTCCGTTCCTACTTCAAGCGACGATAAATGCACACCTTAAACGTACGGGAAGTTCATTGAGTAAAGTAATGAGCAAACAATTTTATGTGGACAATTTCCTGGGTGTGACGTCAACTGAGGAGGAACTGTTAATGACTTATGGAGAGGCTAATAAAATAATGCAAAGTGCAAATATGCCTCTGAGGGAATGGAATAGTAATTCGTCCAAATTAAAGGACAAAATAAGTATAGATTACCCTGGAGATGAAGTACCAAAATGTAGTAATGTATTGGGATTAACTTGGGATACTGAGAGAGATTTGTTAATGTTAAAACCTAATAATTACAGTATGCCCAATAAATTAACTAAGAGAGTCTTGCTTGCTGAAATTTCCAAATGTTTTGGTACACTAGGCTTAGTGTCACTCCTTACTATAAGAGGGAAATTGTTAATATAAGAAGCATGGAAGCTTAAATGTGCTTGGGATGAAATTCTACCTGAGGAATTCATTAACAGGTGGGATGAATTAATTGGTGATTATGAAAAAATTCAGTGTTGGAGTTCCCATGCCAGGTGGCTAGTCCAGATGGGAAAATACTCCACATTTTTTGTGATGCTTCAAAATTGGCATATGGAGCAGTTGCCTACCTTCAATGTAATAGTGTTATTTCTCTTGTTATGTCTAAGGCTAAAGTGTCTCCAATTAAATCACATACCTTACCTCAGTTGGAATTAACAGCCATTTATGTAGGTGTCAAATTAGTTAATTATATAAGAAATAAGTTGTAAAGTAAAAGGACACAAGTGCAACTAATGTGACATTTTATTGTGGCAACGTTTCGCTCTCCAGGAGCTTTATCAAGCCATTACAGACAATACATGGACACAGAGGGTATATATAGGCTCAGAGTGAGGTGCAATACTAGTGGTAGTGGTAGTAGTAGTAGTAGTAGTGACAAAAGTTGTAGCAGTAGTAGTAATACAATATGGTAGAGCAATTAATTCGTACATGATTAGAAGGATATAAAAGCTATTACTTGGGTAACATAAAAATAGGTTGGACAAATATAGACTGGATAGAGGCAGCCTGTTTCAGTGTTCACTCTCTGTAACGTGCTTTGTGTAGTATAACAGTAGAGACTATGTGATGGTAGGGTTTACTGTTTTCAGGAGGATTCTTGCTAAGACTTCAGAGATGGTGAAGCTGCCGTTGTTTTGTTTAATTGTATTCGAAACAGCGATCAATGCTGATTCGGGGCACTTGCGTCTGCGGAAGAAACCTCGACACCTGCCTCAATGAACAGATTTACGCATGTAGGAACGATAACTTGAACAACGCCTGTGTACAAAACCGAAATTCCACCAAGCATCTCATGAAATTCAGGGACGCCCAATTAGTGATCAAAGAAACTAATTTCCGCAGACGCAAGTGCCTCGAATCAGCACTGATCGCTGTTTCAAATACAATTAAACAAAACAACGGCAGCTTCACCATCTCTGAAGTCTTAGCAAGAATCCTCCTGAAAAGAGTAAACCCTGCCATCACATAGTCTCTTCTGTTATACTACACAAAGCACATTACAGAGAGTGAACACTGAAACAGGCTGCCTCTATCCAGTCTATATTTGTCCAACCTATTTTTATGTTACCCAAGTAATAGCTTTTATATCCTACTACTCATGTACGAATTAATTGCTCTACCATATTGCATTACTACGACTACTACAACTTTTGTCAATACTACCACTACCACTAGTATTGCACCTCACTCTGAGCCTTTATATACCCTCTGTGTCCATGTATTGTCTGTAATGGCTTGATAAAGCTCCTGGAGAGCGAAACGTTGCCACAATAAAATGTCACATTAGTTGCACTTGTGTTTACCTGGAGTTTACCTGGAGAGAGTTCCGGGGGTCAACGCCCCCGCGGCCCGGTCTGTGACCAGGCCTCCTGGTGGATCAGAGCCTGATCAACCAGGCTGTTGCTGCTGGCTGCACGCAAACCAACGTACGAGCCACAGCCCGGCTGATCCGGAACTGACTTTAGGTGCTTGTCCAGTGCCAGCTTGAAGACTGCCAGAGGTCTGTTGGTAATCCCCCTTATGTGTGCTGGGAGGCAGTTGAACAGTCTCGGGCCCCTGACACTTATTGTATGGTCTCTTAACGTGCTAGTGACACCCCTGCTTTTCATTGGGGGGATGGTGCATCGTCTGCCAAGTCTTTTGCTTTCGTAGTGAGTGATTTTCGTGTGCAAGTTCGGTACTAGTCCCTCTAGGATTTTCCAGGTGTATATAATCATGTATCTCTCCCTCCTGCGTTCCAGGGAATACAGGTTTAGGAACCTCAAGCGCTCCCAATAATTGAGGTGTTTTATCTCCGTTATGCGTGCCGTGAAAGT
The DNA here is from genome assembly GCF_038502225.1 of Cherax quadricarinatus. Lineage (NCBI taxonomy): Eukaryota > Metazoa > Arthropoda > Malacostraca > Decapoda > Parastacidae > Cherax > Cherax quadricarinatus. Next base: position 11,012 of record NW_027198220.1, read on the forward strand.
TCTCTGTACATTTTCTAGGTCGGCAATTTCACCTGCCTTGAAAGGTGCTGTTAGTGTGCAGCAATATTCCAGCCTAGATAGAACTAGTGACCTGAAGAGTGTCATCATGGGCTTGGCCTCCCTAGTTTTGAAGGTTCTCATTATCCATCCTGTCATTTTTCTAGCAGATGCGATTGATACAATGTTATGGTCCTTGAAGGTGAGATCCTCCGACATGATCACTCCCAGGTCTTTGACGTTGGTGTTTCGCTCTATTTTGTGGCCAGAATTTGTTTTGTACTCTGCTTTTACTTTACATATTGTCGGTAATTCTACCAACTTTATTACAAGAAATAAGTTGCAGGAGATAAATATTAGTGACACTGTAATTTGGCTGATAATGAGGTATCCTTACAATGGATTCGTAATGGAAACAGTAAAATTGTGTACATACAAAACAGAGCCGCTGAAATTAATCAGATACAAGAGAAGTATAATAGTTTGTGTCAGCATATGTTAATATTTAATCATACACCTGGTGAGGAGAATCCAGCTGATTTCTTGTCTCGAGGTTTACCTTATGCTAAGTTCTTAAATGCTGTATCATGGTCTAAAGGACCGAGTTGGTTGGTAAATAAAGCTAATTGGCCTGTACAAAAGGCGTATATTGCTCCTGTTGAAATTACTGTGATCACCGCTCCAACAGTTTGTCCTTCCTTAGCCATTGATATAAATAGGTATTCTTCTTTACCCAAACTAATCAATGTAAGTAAGTTGGTGCTTAAATTTCTAAACAAGATGAATATCTCATATAATTTTTCACATCCTCTTGAATGTTGGATACAGAGGGTACAAGAAGAAATCTATGGAAATGAAATTAAATTGATGATGAAAAGAAAAATTGTGAAAGGTTCCATAATAGAGAAATTGGGGCTGTATTTAGAGAACAATGGAATTAGGTGCAGAGGTAGGTTACAAAATGCTGAATTGGGTGATTATGCTAAACACCCTATCTTACTGCCCAATACTCATCATCTAACAATTTTAATTGTTTTAAATGCCCATAAAAATGTAATGCATGGTGGGGTACAAGATACCTTAAATTGCATTAGGGAAACTTTCTGAATTCCACAAGGACGGCAAAGTGTAAAAAGGGTGATTAAATCTTGTGTAATATGTTGCCGTTTGGATGCCAGATCCTATATGTACCCAGGTCCTCCACCATTGTCAAAGGAGCATGTACAATTAGTGAAACCATTTGATGTAACAGGTGTAGACTATAGTGGTCCAATCATTTTAACAGGTACTTCAGATGGTGTTCCACTTAAAGTGTATGTATGCTTGTTCACTTGTACTGCTACTAGGGCAGTTCACTTAGAAATGGCTCAGGACTTGTCTGCAGAATAGTTTATACAGCTGTTTCGAAAATTTTCAGCTAGGAGATCCTGTCAAAGATTGATGATTTTGGATAATGCAATAAATTTTGTAGCGGGTGCTAAACATTTGATAGAATTAAATAAGAGTAACAATGTTCAATCTCTGCTAACCCAACGAGAGTGTACCCGGAAGTTTATTACTTCTAGAGCCCCTTGGCAGGGGGAGGGGTCTGTACGAAAGAATGATAGGCACAGTGAAGAGGTAAACAAACCATACCACAGGCGGGATTTGAACCCGCAGTCAGAGAGCGGGTTCAAATCCCGCCCGTGGTATGGTTTGTTTGCAATCGTGTCATTACGATTTCCTGAGACAGTGAAGAGGTGTCTCAGTAAAGTATTACACCAGAAGAAAATTAATTTGGAGGAATTCTGTGCAGTGTTGGTGGAGGCCGAGAATCGGATAAATAATCGACCTCTCTCGTACATAAATGATACACCTGATGCGGATGTATTAACACCTTCCCACCTAATACGTGGAAGAAATTGGAAGCTGCCCCTGTCTATAGAGATAATCCTGAAGAAAGTGATGAAGATTATAATGATGCGGCAGTGTTGTGTGATAAATTTAAGATGTTAAATAAAGTAATTGATCATTGGTCTAATATGTGGCGTAAGGACCCCAATGGAAATAAGTCACTCTGAATTTTTTGGGTTATCCTAGGTTCTCTACACATACGCTGCTATGTATGATAATCTATGTAATTGTATTTTTGTATACGTGAATAAACTTTCTTGCTTATTCTAAAATACTTGTTGGCATTTTATCGCCCATAAAGGACCAAAAATATTTGTCGTACATGATAGTGTCTTGAACCTCCATATATCATTAACGTGAATATTCAGATTAATTAATAAAATGATATACTTAAAGAAATATGGTATATGTTGGAACTTATTCGGTCCGAGAAGTCCCAACGGGGTAAAAACACACTGTTTGAGGGCCCTTACACCCTCCCAAAATACAAACACACTCACCCAGGCTGGCAAAGGTGGTTGGAAGGTACTTCTTAATTGATAGATTTACCCTTCAGGGAAGTAGTAGGTAGTTTATACTGTTAGTACACTAATATTAGATTATTGAGGCAACTGTAGATAATAATAATGTAGACCTAAGACCTTAACACAGGTAGTAATAGCCCGAATGTAGGCAAACAACTAGGTTATGTTAGCTAGGGAGAACTGGCAGCCCAAGTTTGAACGACGAGGCGCGGGTCTCGAAGATGCCAGAGCTTCCTTCTAAGACTAGACATCATCTGAACAACAGGTGCCATGATCAGAAGGCAGCGCCCCCATGTGTCTTCACATATTAGACCTGGGGAAATCTGGTGGAGGCACCTCGACGTACCGTAGATGTCCTCCTCCGTCAGGCCCATACAGTAAGACAAGACCTCCCTTTTTCTTAGGATCCTGGCCAGTGTCTGGGGAAAATTGCAAGTGAGTCGTGCTGTGGCCTTTGTGCAGCCGGCAGTTCATGACCTGTACGTACTTTTGTCTCTCATCAACCTAGAAGCTAGTGTCCATTTCTGCATAGTTATACTAGGGGATACACACCCCCTTGGATACAGGAAATTCTGAGGTGCAGGCAGGTCACTAATATCAATTGAATATTGCAGGAACTAAGGCTTCTGGTTGCACATGGTTTCTGAGCGGAAGTCCAAAGGGGCTAAGCTTAGGGAAGTTGAAGACCAGAATAGATTCTACATCGCCAAGTTAGTCCTTTAAACGTGCATGCAGGCGAGATTTCCTGCAACATCAGTCATTTATGAAAATCTGCCCTATAAGCCACTTGTGAGGCTGAGGTACCGACCTCAGTGCTCGGTGTCAACAGAGCTTGCCAGGGTAGGCGACTCACTTGGAGGCAGTCCAGACAAATTTTCACAGTATCATTAGTATACCTTTTCAACCAATTATTAAAACATAATTTACGTCAACATTGTAAAACATTTTTTTAGGGTATAAACCTAGGGTATAAAAATTATTAAAGTATAGATTTTATTATTTTTTTTAAGTTCTCACGTTACTTAATTCTGACATCAATAATTCCTATGTTATTTATTTATGATTATTATTAAAGATTAGCCGGTATTCTCCCGGCCCGGGCCTTTTCCAAGTGGTGGCCCGGCCTTGGCTCCCTCTTTAGGGAGTGTCTGAGACCTCAGTCTCCCATGGGAGGAGGTACAAGTACCTCCTCATCTTTGGGACCAACTGTCCCCAGGCCTAGCCACAAGCTAGGCCTTTCTGGTCTGCCATCCCCGCCCCGAGGGGGCAAATGGGAATGAGAGTCTTATGAGCTAAAAGCTCGGGCTCAGGCACCTACCCTACCCTAGAAGGGTTAGGCATGGTATCCATGATTTCCTCTGATTATTATTAAAGATTAGCTGGTATTCTCCCGGCCCGGGCCTTTTCCAAGTGGTGGCCCGGCCTTGGCTCCCTGTTGAGGGAGTGTCTGAGACCTAAGTCTCCCATGGGAGGAGGCACAAGTACCTCCTCATCTTTGGGACCAACTGTCCCCAGGCCTAGCCACAAGCTAGGCCTCTCTGGTCTGCCATCCCCGCCCCAAGGGGGCAAATGGGAATGACAGTCTTATGAGCTAAAGGCTCGGGCTCAGGCACCTTCCCTACCCTAGAAGGGTTAGGCATGGTATCCATGATTTCCTCTGATTATTATTAAAGATTAGCCGGTATTCTCCCGGCCCGGGCCTTTTCCAAGTGGTGGCCCGGCCTTGGCTCCCTCTTTAGGGAGTGTCTGAGACCTAAGTCTCCCATGGGAGGAGGCACAAGTACCTCCTCATCTTTGGGGCCAACTGTCCCCAGGCCTAGCCACAAGCTAGGCCTCTCTGGTCTGCCATCCCCGCCCCAAGGGGGGTAATTGGAATGACAGCCTTATGAGCTAAAGGCTCGGGCTCAGGCACCTTCCCTACCCTAGAAGGGTTAGGCATGGTATCCATGATTTCCTCTGATTATTATTAAAGATTAGCCGGTATTCTCCCGGCCCGGGCCTTTTCCAAGTGGTGGCCCGGCCTTGGCTCCCTGTTGAGGGAGTGTCTGAGACCTAAGTCTCCCATGGGAGGAGGCACAAGTACCTCCTCATCTTTGGGACCAACTGTCCCCAGGCCTAGCCACAAGCTAGGCCTCTCTGGTCTGCCATCCCCGCCCCAAGGGGGGTAATTGGAATGACAGCCTTATGAGCTAAAGGCTCGGGCTCAGGCACCTTCCCTACCCTAGAAGGGTTAGGCATGGGGGCGATCCGATGATTTCCTCTGATTTTTTTTTTTTTTTTTTTTTTTTTTTTTTTTTTTTTTTTTTTTTTTTTTTGTTTTTTTTGTTTTTTATTCGCCGGTATTCTCCCGGCCCGGGTCTTTTCCAAGTAGTGGTGACCCGGCCTTGGCTCCCTATCTGGGGAGTGTCTCGAGACTTAAGTCTCCCATGGGAGGAGGTATAGTACCTCCTCATCTTTGGGACCAAGTGTCCCCAGGCCTAGCCACATTCCCCGCCCTCACGGGGCTCGTAGGGAGAAGCTAAGCCTCTGGTCTGCCATCTACCCCGCCTCAAATGGGCTCGTGGGGATGGCAGTCTTATGAGCTGCAGATGGTAGCAAGCTGCCCCTGTCTATAGAGATAATCCTGAAGAAAGTGATGAAGATTACAATGATGCGGCAGTGTTGTGTGATAAATTTAAGATGTTAAATAAAGTAACTGATCATTGGTCTAATGTGTGGCGTAAGGACCCCAATGGAAATAAGTCACTCTGACTTTTTTGGGTTATCCTAGGTTCTCTACACATATGCTGCTATGTATGATAATCTATGTAACTGTATTTGTGTATACTTGAATAAACTTACTTATTCTAAAATACTTGTTGACATTTTATCGCCCATAAAGGACCAAAAATGTTTGTCGTACATGATAGTGTCTTGAACCTCCGTATAACATTAACGTGAATATTCAGATTAATTAAATAAAATTATATACTTAAAGGAAAAATATGGTATCATTGATATAATTTGCATCAACATTGTAAAACATTTTTTTAGGGTATAAACTTAGGGTATAAAAATTATTAAAGTATGCTCGTGTTAAAGTTTTTTTTTGCGGGCCTTAGTTTCTGGGCCTTTTGTGAATCAACGTGTCCTTGTGTGACAGTCCACATGATAGATAGGTGGGTGCGCATCATCAACAAAATATAAGTGTCTGTCTATTCATAACATTCGTTTTCTGTTTTTCTCGTGATGTAGAAAACGAATCAAATATACTGGGACTCTTAGTTAAATTATTCACAATATATGAAGCCACAGTTCCTGTTTTACTGATTTACTGCTTCGTGTTGGACTTGTTATAATAGAAGTGACACTGGTGTTATTCTTTTTAATGAAGAAAAGACACCCGTTGTAAAGCATTTTTTCTACTGAGACAATTAAAGTTTGCTCTACAACCCTTCTGTAAAAATTTGTGTGGACTGCCTCCAAGTGAGTCGCCTACCCTGGCAAACTCTGTTGACACCGAGCTCTGAGGTGGGTACCTCAGCCTCACAAGTGGCTTATAGGACAGATTTTCACAAATGATTGGTATTGCAAGAAACCTCGCCAGCATGCACGTATAAAGGACTAACTTACTTGGTGTCTGACTTTTTTGGGTTATCCTAGGTTCTCTACACATACGCTGCTATGTATGATAATTCTATGTAACTGTATTTGTGTATACCTGAATAAATTTACTTACTTACTTACTTATCCTGATCTTCACTTCCCTAAGCTAGCCTTAGCCCCTTTGGACTCCCCCTCAGAAACCACGTGCAACCGGGAGCATTAATTCCTGCAATATTCAATCGTAATTAGTGTCCTGCCTGCACCTCAGAAATTCCTATATCCAAGAGGGTATGTATCCCCTAGTATAACTATGCAGACTCAGACACTAGCTTCTAGACTGCTCTGAGACACTGGTACTTACTGGGCATGCTCTGCCAGCTGCAACACAGGCCCACAGATAAACTCACTCACAATCTCCCCAGACACTGGCCAGAAATCTACGAGATAAAGGAGGCCTTGTCTTACTGTATGGGCCTGACGGAGGAGGTCATCTACGGTACATCGAGGTGCCTCTACCAGATTTCCCCAGGTCTCAAATGTGAAGACACGTGGGGGCGCCGTCTGCTGATCACGGCACGTCTTGTCCAGTTGGTGTCTGTCTTAAGAAGAACGAGCTGGTCTCCCTTCCAGACCCTCATCTCTTCGTTCAAACTAGGGCTGCCAGTTCTCCCTAGCTAACTTATCCTAGTGTTTGCCTACATTATCGGCCTATTACTACCTATGTTAAGGTCTTAGGTCTACTTTATCATTATCTACAGATGCCTTAGTAAACCTAATATTAGTGTACTACCAGTAAAACTACCTACTCCTTCCCTGAAGAGTAAATCTATAAATTAAATACATGCCTACCAAGAATCCATCGCCGACAAGAGAATGCTTCCCTGTTTGGGTGGGGTATAAGGGCCATCCAGCTCAGCCGTCCCGTACGGCCATGCTGGATCTGCCCTGTGGAATTTTAGGGACCAAATAAATTTCCACATCCTCCCGCCGGCAAAGGTAGGCGCTAAGTCTAAATCAAGTTCACCTTCCGCAAGCCCCCACGGCGGACCCTGGACACGAGTGCCGTCCGGCCACTCTCATCGAGCAGACTCCGGTCTAACTTCAACCGTCCAGTTTCCCCTGTGTGGACCTCTGGGGGTGTAAACTTGTTGGTTCCGGTGGTCTTAGCACCCTTTCCCTTAACTATAACATCTTTCGCATGTCTAGCCTTGACTGAGCAGCTCTGTACTTTCCCACCCAGTGGCCCACATGCCCTGGTAGCCTTTCCTCCCACTGTTACGAGGTTCCCTGGATTTAAAGGCAATCTATCTCCCTCTTTATGTACCCTGTAAAAGTGTTTTCCCAAGGTGGCCGAGTGTTCGTCACTACCTACCTGGTTCAGCTTCCCTGGCGGTTCATCGTGTATACTGGTACTCGTTATCACTACTCCCCCAGCTATCATGGGGACAGCTTCTCCTCTATCTGGCGTGGCAGGGAATTCAGGTGGAATCCTGCCGCCTATGATGTATCCTACTGGGGATCTGTATAAACCAATTCCTTCCTTAAACGTCCGTCGTGTAGACAGGAAGTCATCTATACGATTTTCTCCCACCAGGATACCTACATTTCTGACTGTGTCAGTGGTAATTCCCTGATCTGCTAGCTTCACGTCAAGGTCTTTCAATCGCTTAGCTGCTGCAGCAAGACCTCTCGCTGTAATTGCCCTGGGTAATGTCTCTACCACGAAAGCTGTAATGTCTCTGTGATGTCCACCTAATTTGACTGTGACATCCACCACATCATAAGATTTGGGTGGGACCTGACTTACAGCCCCTCCCAACATCATACTCACTTTCTTCGTGGCCTTCAAATTTAATTTAGCCACCAACTTCTTTGTTATAAAGGATACTTGTGCTCCTGGGTCAAAGAATAATCGGATTGCTTTGGACCTGTGCCCATTCACAACCTTTGCCATGACTGTAGGTAGGGCAGCACCTCCGTGATTCTCACTCGGATTAGAGACTTCACTCCCACTAATCACGCTGGCTACCATTTCAGGCTCAGACTCACTTTCTATCTCTACCTGAGAGATATCCCTACTAGCTTGGGGTTCCCTTAAATTATTGGGACATAGTGCAGTATGGTGCTTACCCTTCCAGCAGCCCCGACACTCCCTGAGCTGGGTGTTACAGTCCCTGGCAAAATGTTCTCCACAACATTGAAACAAAGTCTCAACTCCCTTAGTCGTTGAACCCTTTGGTTATAGGTGGTGAAGCTTGAACACCCTGAACTAGCGTGTTCTTCTTCACAAAACACGCACCGTCTCATACTGGTCGCTTTAGTGGCTTCTCCCTTGGCCCTGTGGGTGGAGGACTCGCCCTGGGCATAATACGTGCCTACCTTAGTAGGAGGTGGTTTAGGTCTATCTCTCGAATGTCTGGGGAAGTTGACCGACTTCTCCTTGGTAGGTAATTTCTTCCCCTGACCTATGCTCAGGTGAGATATGAGATCCCCTAACCCTTCAATAATTTGTTTTATCGTGAACCTATTCGTCCGATATTTTAAGTGTAACTCATGCACTGTCGTGCTAGCCAGTTTCCTCTGAATCACCTGGCTAAGGACCCATTCTGAATCATCCTCATCATGCAAATCTCTGAAACTGTTTGTCAAGCTCATAATTTCAATACGGAACTTCTCTAGGCTTTGACGGTCATGTCGGCAAGCCTCTAGATCCAACAACCGATAAAGTATAGTTACCTTTATCTCCTCAGTGTTGCCAAACATGTCTTCTAATTGGTCTTTGGCACGTTGGTAATTAGTGTCAGTAATCTGGTAGTGCCGGACCAGGTCTAAGGCTTTACCCTTGAGCTGCGACCGCAAATACTGCAACTTGACGGCATCTGACAAATCGTTCCTGTCATCTATCTGGGCTCTAAACTGATCACAGAAAGCAATGTACTCTGTTAAGGTTCCATCGAACGTTGGTAAATTCAACTGGGGCAACTTGGGCAACATAATGACAGGTGTGTGGTTGTTTGGGGTACCTGCGGTGTTCAACACCACCCTTGGAATACTAGCCTTTAATGTACTTAACTTATCTTTGTACATATTCATCTCCTGATGACAATCTACATCATCCTTAGTGAATTCGTCCATAGCCTGCTGAAGACTTCCCTGGGATTCATCATCCTCAATAGCCTGTTGCTCATATGCTGAGAATGCTTGTTCATAGGTTTCCCATTTTTCCCCCAAACTCTTCAAGCAGTCCTGCAAATCATCGCAGTCTACATTACTGCGTTGGCAAGTAGCCTTGCACCTGTTACGCGTTCTGTTCAGATGCCCTTTGTATGCTGCTACTGATTGTTTTAATTTTGTTAACACTGAACCAGACTCTCCTGAACCCCCGTCTGCCATTGTCGAAGTTTAATGAGGAGTGTGACACTAATTGTACTTTACCCAGTCCACCCCACAGCACGTCACGGTGCTAGGCAAGAATGAACAAGTCTTAAGGCTTCTCAACAAGCTTAACAATTCCCTTTGTTATATTGACTCTACTATGAATCAAAAATGTACACTGTTAGCTCTCAAATCCCAATCAAAAATGTGTATCGATGTGAAAGATTAACCTAGCACTTAACTGTACAATGCCAGCAAATAATTACAGGACTTAACCTAGTCTCAGGTATAATTCACAAATCCCACATTAACATGAATCAAAGACAATGAAAATCACACACCAAAAGTGCAGTATACAAATTAAAATCACTTGGTTAACACAAGTAAATTCAACAATTCAACTTGTGAAACAGTAAATAAATAATGTATGTAAACAGCTTGGCCTAACTGTGCCCAGCTTACTCTGTCTAGCGTGGATGGTTGGATAAGGTAAATCCTAACCTAGCTAGTGTGCTATAACTTAAACCTGGCTTTATAACTCCCTGTAAATAATAACTAGGTTAAATCTGTCCTAGCTACTATAACTTTTGTAAAAATTTGCACAAGCCTAGCCTAACTGTGGCTACCTTGCAAATCCACTGTAAGTAATCAACACACAAGTCTCCTACTCTGGATTACTTGTAATCACTGTAAATAATTAAATTCACAAGCTTCTCTAGCCTACCTGGCCTGCCTGTAAATTACTGCAAATAACAACTTCTGTGTATAGTCAGCTTGGCCTAGCCTCTGTGTAACTTTGACCTAGGTGTGCTAACTTAACCTAACTTTTTTAAACTGGTTCCTAACTGTGGCCTAGCTATGATAGCTTAACCTAACTCTGTAAAACTGGTTCCTAACTGTGGCCTAGGTATGATAGCTTAATCTAACTCTGTTAAACTGGTTCCTAACTGTGGCCTAGGTATGATAGCTTAACCTAACTCTGTTAAACTGGTTCCTAACTGTGGCCTAACTATGATAGCTTAACCTAGCTATTCCATATCACGGTTTTCGAAGGACCACTTTTGTGAAAATTTGTGTGGACTGCCTCCAAGTGAGTCGCCTACCCTGGCAAACTCTGTTGACACCGAGCTCTGAGGTGGGTACTTCAGCCTCACAAGTGGCTTATAGGACAGATTTTCACAAATGATTGGTATTGCAAGAAACCTCGCCTGCATGCACGTATAAAGGACTAACTTACTTGGTGTTGCAGCATATATCCTGATCTTCACTTCCCTAAGCTAGCCTTAGCCCCTTTGGACTCCCCCTCAGAAACCACGTGCAACCGGGAGCATTAATTCCTGCAATATTCAATCATAATTAGTGTCCTGCCTGCACCTCAGAAATTCCTATATCCAAGAGGGTATGTATCCCCTAGTATAAATATGCAGACTCAGACACTAGCTTCTAGACTGCTCTGAGACACTGGTACTTACTGGGCATGCTCTGCCAGCTGCAACACAGGCCCACAGATAAACTCACTCACAATCTCCCCAGACACTGGCCAGAAATCTACGAGATAAAGGAGGCCTTGTCTTACTGTATGGGCCTGACGGAGGAAGTCATCTACGGTACATCGAGGTGCCTCTACCAGATTTCCCCAGGTCTCAAATGTGAAGACACGTGGGGGCGCCGTCTGCTGATCACGGCACGTCTTGTCCAGTTGGTGTCTGTCTTAAGAAGAACGAGCTGGTCTCCCTTCCAGACCCTCGTCTCTTCGTTCAAACTAGGGCTGCCAGTTCTCCCTAGCTAACTTATCCTAGTGTTTGCCTACATTATCGGCCTATTACTACCTATGTTAAGGTCTTAGGTCTACTTTATCATTATCTACAGATGCCTTAGTAAACCTAATATTAGTGTACTACCAGTAAAACTACCTACTCCTTCCCTGAAGAGTAAATCTATGAATTTAATACATGCCTACCAAGAATCCATCGCCGACAAGAGAATGCTTCCCTGTTTGGGTGGGGTATAAGGGCCATCCAGCTCAGCCGTCCCATACGACCATGCTGGATCTGCCCTGTGGAATTTTAGGGACCAAATAAATTTCCACACCTTCCTTTCTTTACTCTTGTCGGATGTTTTGGTGTTGTAAATGACATGAATGTAGTGTTTTGGCCTCTGGAAGACGAATACAGATTAATGAGGTTATTTATGCGTTAGATGAAGTTGGGATTAGTGGGTGTTCTGTATTAGATGAAGTTTGGATTAGTGGGTGCATTCTGTTAGATGAAGTTTGGATAAGTGGGCGTTGTGTGATAGATGGCATTTGGTTTATTGGGTACTGATGGAATTTGGTTCATTGGGTACGCTGTTTTAAATGAAGTATAGTTCAGTGGGCATACTTTATTATATGATGTATGTCTTAGTAGGTATACTGTGATATATGTAGTTTGATCTGGTGGGTACTCTTAGATGAAATTTGGTGAGAATACTATTAGGTGGACTATGGTTGGATGGATGTAGTTTTAGATGAATTATGGGTGAATGGATGTAGTGTTAGATGAAATATTGCTGGATGGATGTAGTGTTAGATGAAGTATTGCTGGATGGATGCAGCATTAGATGAAGCATTGTTGGATGGATGTAGTGTTAGATGAAGTATTGCTGGATGGATGTAGTGTTAGATGAAGCATGGTTGGATGGATGTAGTGTTAGATGGAGTATTGCTGGATGGATGTAGTGTTAGATGAAGCATGGTTGGATGGATGTAGTGTTAGATGAAGTATTGCTGGATGGATGTAGTGTTAGATGAAACATGGTTGGATGGATGTAGTGTTAGATGAAATTTGTTTTGGTGGGAATACTGTGTAACATAAAGCTTATTCGGTGGGTGTCTGTGTTAAGGGATGTCTGGTGAGCTGGATGTAATGTACTGGGTAATGTTTTTTAGTGGAAGGTATACTGCATTAGGTGTGATTTTGTTTGGTGATCCTACAGTGTTAGGGATAAGTATGATTTGCTGGATGTAAGACATTAAGTGAAGTTAGGTATGGTGACTCTACTGAACTAGTTGAAGTTTGTTTTTTGGTGGGTATGCTGAGTTAGATGAAGTTTGGTTTGGTGATCCTACAGTGTTAGGTAGAAATGTAGTTTGGTGGGTGTTAGGTATTAAGTGAAGTTAGCTTCAGTAACTGTACTGTTTTAAGTGATGTTGGTTTGCTAATTGTTCTGTTAAAACATATTTAGGCACTGATCATGTGTTTAAATATCTTTCTAACACTCGCTGGGAGACATGCAGGGACAACATGCGAATTCAGAAGACCAGTCATAAAAATACGGTATAAACAAGACGCAGGCCTGGTGGCTAAAGCTCCCACTTCACACACGGAGGGCCCGGGTTCGATTCCCGGCGGGTGGAAACATTTCGACACGTTTCCTTACACTATTGTCCTGTTCACCTAGCAGCAAATAGGTACCTGGGTGTTAGTCGACTGGTGTGGGTCGCATCCTGGGGGACAAGATTGAGGACCCCAATGGAAATAAGTTAGACAGTCCTCGATGACGCACTGACTTTCTTGGGTTATCCTGGGTGGCTAACCCTCCGGGGTTAAAAATCCGAACGAACTCTTATCTTAAGAAATAGTTTGTATTTATGTTGACCATACAGAATATAATTATACAACACTTTCACCGTAAAAGTCATGCTCCCCAGGAACTGTAAAATATGTGTTAACTTTAGGTAACTAAGTTCATTCAGGTACAGGTACACATGAATACAGTTACATAAAGTATCATACATAGCAGCATATATGTAGATTACTGAGGTTATTATCATTATAATGAAAAAGAAGCGCTAAACCATGTAGATTACTTAGAATAATCCCCCCAAAAATCAAAGTAACATTTTTCCATTGTGGTCCTTGCAATACATTACCCAAACTATTCAATGTAACTAAGTTGGTGTTTATATTTCTGAACAAGATGAATATCTCATATAATTTTTCACATCCTCTTGAATGTTGGATACAGAAGATACAAGAAGAAATCTATGGAAATGAGATTAAATTGATGATGGAAAGAAAAATTGTGAAAGGTTCCATAATAGAGAAATTGGGGCTGTATTTAGAGAACAATGGAATTAGGTGCAGAGGTAGGTTTCAAAATGCTGAATTGGGTGATTATGCTAAACACCCTATCTTACTGCCCAATACTCATCATCTAACAATTTGAATTGTTTTAAATGCCTATAAAAATGTAATGCATGGTGGGGTACAAGATACCTTAAATTGTATTAGGGAAACTTTCTGGATTCCACAAGGACAGCAAAGTGTAAAAAGGGTGATTAGATCTTGTGTAATATGTTGCCGTGTGGATGCCAGATCCTATATGTACCCAGGTCCTCCACCATTGTCAAAGGAGCTTGTACAATTAGTGAAACCATTTGATGTAACAGGTGTAGACTATAGTGGTCCAATCATTTTAACAGGTACTTCAGATGGTGTTCCACTGAAAGTGTATGTATGCTTGTTCACTTATACTGCTACTAGGGCAGTTCATTTAGAAATAGCTCAGGACTTGTTTGCAGAACAGTTTATACAGCTGTTTCGAAAATTTGCAGCTAGGAGATCCTGTCAATGATTGATGATTTTGGATAATGCCACTAATTTTGTAGCGGGTGCTCAACATTTGATAGAATTAAATAAGAGTAACAATGTTCAATCTCTGCTAACCCAACGAGAGTGTACCTGGAAGTTTATTACTCCTAGAGCCCCTTGGCAGGGGGAGGGGTCTCTACGAAAGTGAAGAGGTGTCTCTGTAAAGTATTACATGGGAAGAGAATTAATTTGGAAGAATTCAGTGCAGTGTTGGTGGAGGCCGAGAATTGGATAAATAATCGACCTCTCTTGTTGAGAAATGGGCATTACCAGCTAAGCTTATTATTTATAAATTTAAATATAGGGAATGCTTAGCTGATAAAAGACAGCAAATCGTCTACACAGCCGCCCCTGCAGACGAGGTCTTGAATTGTTGTCATGATCATCTCTCAACGGGCTGGAATTGATCATATTATGTAAACAATAATTTACCCCTAGGGGGTGTTATGTCAGCATATTTCATTCACTGATTGTTGACAAACTTACTTGTGTGGACTCAAAAGTCCGCACCTAACTACCGACTATAGGTTGATTACAAACTCCTTGCGACTCAAGAACTGCGCAGTCCCCCATACTACAAGAAATTTGTAACCTACCTTGCTCTTGTAGCGTGAGCTATGGTGTTCTTCACACCTTCGACAGGTATCGGTGACTTGATAGAAGCTGAAGTGTCCTTGGATGTCCACGTCTTCCATAGTCTAGGAATACGCACACTGGTACACTATGTTCCACAAGATTTGTCTTTATTGTTCACAATCTTATCACTAAAGAAGCTGATCACATTTCTCTTAAGTGTTTATTGTGTTTTATGAGACACTTTGTTCACACTAACGCACAGATCGTTCTTTGTTGGTTATCCTGGCGTCAGTGTCACTCTCAGTAGAGTCAAAAGCAATCTGAAGATGCCACAATGCCCCACGCTGTCACTGCCCCCAGCACAAAGGAAAAGCTGACATAGTACTTTTGCTTCATTGCCACTTCCTCCATGAGGCAAAGCAGAATGTTTAAATCTTGCTGTCTTAAGCATAGACAACAATGTCCACTATCTTTACTATGGTAATAAAGTGGGAGCAGGATTTTCCTTAATTGTCCTGCTAAGGTAAGAGATGAACTGTCTCTTATTAAGCTACACATTGCAACACAGGAGTCTGCATGGAGCGTCGGTTGAAGCGACCACGTCCCATACTTGTAGTGCATCTGCTATCAATTACCCGCTGTAACAGTAAACAAGATATTTGCCCCTTCTGAGAGGGCTGGGCCCCTCAGGGCTGAAAGGGGCTGAAGGGGCTGAAGGGGGCTGATACCCCGCTCCTGGAGAAAATTTCTCCACATCTCTCGTACATAAGTGATACACCTGATGCGGATGTATTAACACCTTCTCACCTAATATATGGAAGGAAATTGGAAGCTGCCCCTGTCTATAGAGATAATCCTGAAGAAAGTGATGAAGATTACAATGATGCGGCAGTGTTGTGTGATAAATTTAAGATGTTAAATAAAGTAACTGATCATTGGTCTAATGTGTAGTGTAAGGACCCCAATGGAAATAAGTCACTCTGACTTTTTTGGGTTATCCTAGGTTCTCTACACATATGCTACTATGTATGATAATCTATGTAACTGTATTTGTGTATATGTGAATAAACTTGCTTACTGCCTCCTCTTTGATCGTAGGTTATCCTGGAAACCTCACATTATCTTTCTGAAGGCAACTTGTCACAGCCGGCTGAACCTTCTTAAAACCCTTGCTCATCTTTCATGGGGAGCTGATCGTCGAACCCTCCTTCGCCTACATTCCACCCTTATTTTATCGAAACTTGATTATGGTGACCAGATCTATTCAGCGGCATCTCCTGCTACTCTCTCTAGCCTTAACCCCATTCATCACCAAGGATTACGTTTATGCCTTGGTGCTTTTCGCTCTTTCCCTGTCGAGAGCCTCTATGCAGAAGCGAACGTTCCATCCTTATCCGATCGCCGTGATGCCCATTGCCTGTGCTACTATGTACGCTCTCATGATCTCCGCAATCCTTCCATTTATAGAATGGTCACTGATATTAGTAGACATTCTTTATTTGTTCGCCGCCCCTGTTTACTCTGTCCCTTCTCTCTTCCCCTTCATTCGCTCTTGTCTTCTCTTCAACTACCACCTTTCTGTGTACATGTAGCATCTCACTTTTCCCTACCCCCCTGGGAAGTTCCAGCTGTTCGAGTCTGTTCTTTCTCCCTCCCTTGCTCGAAAGCCCAACTGTCTACGGTCGCTTCCCGCTCTCTTTTTCTTGACCACTTTCACTCTCATTCTCATGCCATTGCTGTGTACACAGATGGCTCTAAGTCTTCTGACGGCGTAGGATTCGCCGCAGTGTTTCCGGACAGCGTCGTACAAGGGCATTTACTATCTTCGGCTAGTATTTTTACTGCTGAATTATATGCCATCCTTACAGCACTTATCCGTATTGCATCTATGCCTGTGTCATCATTTGTGGTTGTCTCAGACTCCCTTAGTGCTTTACAGGCTATACAAAAATTTGATACACCTCACCCCTTAGTCCTCCGTATCCAACTTTGGCTACGCCGCATCTTTACCAAGCATAAAGATATTGTTTTTTGTTGGGTCCCTGGTCATGTTGACGTACAGGGCAATGAACAGGCAGACACTGCTGTGCGGTCAGCAGTACATGACCTACCAGTTTCTTATAGAGGTATTCCATTTACGGACTATTTTGCTGCAATATCTTCCCACCTTCACACCCGCTGGCAACAACGTTGGTCTACTATGCTCGGCAACAAACTTCAATCTATTAAACCGAGTATAGGTTACTGGCCGTCTTCTTATCACCAGTGTCGAGGTTGGGAGACTACTCTCTACCGTCTTCGCATTGGCCATACTCGTCTTACTCATGGATATCTCATGGAGAGGCATCTTGCTCCTCTCTGTGAGAATTGCCAAGCTCCATTATCAGTCAGCCACATTCTGTTGGACTGCCCACTTTATCAACGAGCACGCAGAATTTACCTCTGTCGTCGTCTTCGCTCCGCTGCTCTCTCTTTACCTTCCCTTCTCGCTGATGGACCCACCTTTCATCCGGACTCTCTCATTGACTTTTTGACAACAACTGACTTACTTCACAAATTCTGATACCTTCAGCCCTTTCTACTTCAATCTCTTGCTACCCTCTACCCCCGTACTATCCCCTGCCCCGCTGTTTTCTGTAACCTGCTGATCATCCCCCCTCCCTTCTGCCATCCAATACCCTCGCTTCCTTCCCTACCCTGCAGCGCTGTATAGCCCTTGTGGCTTAGCGCTTCTTTTTTATTATAATAATAATAATCCCATATATCGCGCCAGGCATACATCGGGTATGCTCCTTCCATGGCCGCTACCTCCAACCCCACCCCCCCCACTCTCTCGATGACACGCAGTTTAATTCTCTTTGGATTTCTCGCCACCATCAAAATTCGCAGCATCGCCTCCCCTACTCTTAATTCCTCCCAGTCCACCACCGCTTTATGTCCTCATACACTTTCTCAATCCTTCTCCCATTTTCCCCACCCTCTCGTAGAAAACTCTGTTTCACATAAATACTCATAATTCTTCGTTCCAGCGGTATGAGTCCCAGCCCACCATGGCCAATTGGCAGAGTGATTACCCCTCTGCTTAACCATTCACAGCCTGATCCCCAAATAAAACGAAATACCCCACGCAACAATTTCGTAACCTCTCGTCTTAATAATGGATACATTGCCACCACATGCCATAATTTACTATATAAAAGCATGTTTGTCACTATTACCCGTTGGTGCAACGTGAGATGTGCAGACCTTAAACTTCCAATTCTTTTTAATACACTATCTACTACCCGCACTGAGTTCACCTCACGTACCATCATTGGCTCAAGAGCATACACAATCCCGCATATTTTAATTTGGTCGACCACATCCCACCTACCCCTCATACTCCCATTCATTTGATCCCAATTTCCGACCGCCATGAACTTAGTCTTCTTAGCATTAATTCTCATTCCAGTTGCTTCACCAAAAATATTTACGATTCCCTCCACCTGCAATAAATCAACATCATCTCCTACCAAGACTGTAGTATCATCAACATAACCCACAATACCCGTCCACCCATCTCTCTCATAACCCCCCAACCCCCCCAAAAAACTAGCCCGCACCGCCCTATAGAAAGGATCCTGAAAACACGCAAACAATAATTGTGATATGGGACAGCCTTGCCTTAAGCCCCTGCCCATCTGAACCGGAACACCTAACCAACCATTGACCTGTACACGCGCAATCGCCCCCTTATATAAGGTCTGAGCCCAAGTGATAATTTCATCCCCAAAACCCTGCCAATGCATGAACTGCCATAATGCACTTCTTTCAACGCTATCATATGCAGTGGCCCAATCTAAAGCGAAGATCCCCCCCTCCCACCAACTGTCTCCTTTCTATGAATCCTCGAATCATCCCATGCCCATCGAACATGGACCTGCCTGGTATCCCATATTGTCCCCTATGTATAACTTTTTCTAGTACCTTTTTCAGTCTATTCCCCAGTAACCTCGCAAACAACTTATAATCTCCACACATAAGCGAAATGGCCCTATAGTTCATAATCGTTGATGGATTCCCTTTTGGCACCAAAACCACCACTGCCATCCGTTGCAATTCTCCCATAACCCCGTCAGTCTTTAAGATGTTAAATAACCGAACTAGAAACCCCTTTATGACATCCCAATTCATCACATAGAAATCATTTGGCATCCCATCAATACCAGGAGCTTTACCTAAGCTCGCCCCTGCCAGAGCCTGCCATATCTCACACTCTGTAATAGGCCCTTCCAATGCTTCTCTATCTTGCGTACTAAGCCGACACTGCATATTGTTACAGAATTCCCATATTGCCATATTGCTTATCCCAACGCTAGACATGTAATACCTAAACCAAGCATCTATATACCCGCTCATGCCCTCCGTCGTCACCAACACTTGACCTTCAAGATAACCTTCTCTCCCTTTGTGCACTGTTAACCCCATCATCTCCGTGGCTGCCCTTCTCTGCTGCTGGCCCCTTAACGCACACGCTGAAGGCCGATCCCCGTAGAGAACCTCCTCCAAACCTCCAGCCACACGTGCACCATCAAATCGATCATTATGCAAATTCTTTATACGTTGCTTTAAATCCTCTATTTCATCCACAGGGTATCTCGCACCATCACCCACATAACAATGGCGTAACTGTTCTTCAAAATACCCCTGAAGCCCATACAACAGTTGATTACTTTCCCGCCCCAACCGAACATAATAATCCTGAATACGTTTCTTAGCCACCACATCCCACCACCTAACCAATTCACCATCTCCAGGATCCCCCGCTATCAAACCCTCCCAAAAAGACTCAAAAGATTTTCTATTCTCCTCCCCTTTTAACAATTTAACATTCAATTTCCAATAACTACGACCCCCTCTTAGGTAAACCTTCCCACCCTGCGTCCACGAGAACCCCTCTATGATCAGAAAACACCACATCTATGATACGCACACTATTAACTACGATGTTGCGTGGCACGTATACCCTATCAAGTCGGGCTGCATATCCTCGACGTACAAAGGTATGCTCAACCTCTCCCCCCCACCACATCCATTAATTCCACCCCTGACATTAAATCTCCCAATACCCCTGAAAAGTACCCACTTCCCCGAAGCTCTACATCCTTACGCCGGATCACACAATTCCAATCCCCGCCTACAATAGCTACTTCAGGGAGTGACCTCAAATAATAAATTAACACCTCTTTCACAAAGGTAGCTTTTACACGCCCATCATTCTCGGCTGGACCATACACACACACAAATGCCACCTTCACCCGTCCCCATAGTCCTTCTACCCTTATTATCCTCCCTTCCCCCCCTTCACTACGTCTCACAACAAATGGGCTAGTCTCCCTGATCATGATGGCTACGCCACCTTTCAACCGAATTGCATTCTCTATGTACACGTTATATCCATCCATTCGCAATTCACTACCACATTTATGATTGTGTTCCTGTACGAACACAACGTCCACATTATTACACACCAATAAATCACGTAACCATGCACGCTTTCGTACAGTTCGCAAACCATTAATATTTATTGAGAGGCACTTAAAATCGACAATGGGGGTTTTCCTTTCGACACTGAATGTTTTTCACTAGATTTTTTGTTTCCAATTTTCCCTTCCCTCCCTTTTGAAGCACTCCTGATCAACCCCTGAGCTTTGGGTGCACAGGACCCTCTCTGTGCCACATCCGCCCATGACTTCTTCCCTGATCTTTGGGCTGGCGTTAACACATCCGAATCCGAAAGTGTAACAGAGCGCTTTCGCGTTACACCTTCCACCTGCATTTCGTCGTCCGCAGTACAATCCTGGTGGATTTCCACCTCCACCGTTTGTTTCAGCAAGGCGTCAGTGGCGACCACTTCCAGCTGCACGTCGTGGTCCACGCCCGCAGTGGCAGCCTGTCCCAAGTCTAGGGATGATGCCTTCACAGAACTCATGCTGTCCTCCGTAAACAATTCGTCTAACACAGAGACAATGGATTTCTCCACATCAATGGCCTGCTCTTCTCTCGAGGCCGATCCCACCTCTGGGTCCGCCTCCAAAGGAGGCAACACCTCCGGGAGTGTAGCACACACCTTGTCCATGGACCTCTCAACCTCTTCGCTCCAAGACAATCCTGAGGGTTGCACAGGCGCTTCAGGCACAACTTGCCTTACACCTTCCTCCCCTAGATCCCTGCTCTGTTGTACAACCCTGGCACCTCGTCTTCTTTCACACTGCACCGCCAAATGATCGTATGCTCCACACAACCTACAAGTGCGGTGCTGCCCTGCATAAGTCACAAATACCTGAGTCCTGAAGTCTTGCAGGATCACATATGAAGGGATTGGATGTCTTAATGTCATTTTTACCGAAAAAGTTCCCTCAGGTATTCCTTCATATGGGCCATCAGACCACCTGCCTGCTGTAGCCATGTGTATGGTGCCGTAATTACCCAGGGCAGCACGTATGTCAGTCACATCAGCCTCAAAGGGTACGTTTCTTACTTTTACCCATGTATAATGGCGGGATACATCGTGTAGCTTCACAGACACCGTCTGGTTAACCACTAGATTAACCTCCTGATACTTGTCAACGACCGTCTCGTAAACTTGAGTCGAGCAAAACTTTACGAAGATTCTTGTCACACCATTCATCGCTACACCGCACAAATCCTCGTTGGCGATACCATAGGTGTCTCGGATTATCGCTGGCAATAATATCGCCGTTGATGGTCCAAGTACTGCCCCACGAGTTAATTCCAAACACACAGTGTTGACGCGGCGTCTGCCTGCCTGCGCCATGTTGAGAAAATGGAACTGCCACCGAACAGCTATAGAGGGCAGCAGTGTATAACACGTCCTCTCTCCTCAATGGCTGAGAGACGAATGTCGGAGGATTGGGGTTGATTGATTTAGCGGGGTCAAGCGGGGAGGGGCGTGAATGACTTACATGAAGAGGTGCGAATGTGGTGGGGAGGGTCGGAGATGAAGGTGTGTGAAGACGTGTTGCGGGCGTTGCTGCATGTCCGGGACCCTAATAAAGTTAGAGTGGGTGTTTTAGAGCGTGTTGAAAGGGCGAAGGTAGTCGTGAAGGCTGAGAGTATCTACCCTATGTATGCGTGGAAGGATATATGGGAGAGATTACGGTTGATGCGCATGCGACCAAATGTGCGAGAGGTATTTTTCCGTTTTTTCCATGGTATACTGCCGTCAGGGTGCTGCACTTAAGGAAAGAGGGTTGATGGTGGAGGGCGCGTGTCGGGTGTGCGGGGATGAAGAGACGGCGTTTCATGTAGTGTATTTTTGTGATAATTTGGGGAATATCAGGGAATGGATGGGATAGGTTCTGAGAACAGTGGGAGGAGGCGGGATATCAGTATTTTTTTTTTTATTTTATTTAAAAAAACTTTACAGCTTAATATTAAATAAAGATATAAAATTGGTACAGTAGGATCCTCAATCCTACACAACATACACTAACAAGTTTTAACAACACATTGTAATTGACATAAAAGAGGTTACCCATATACACTCACAAAATTTTCCATATAACATACTACTATAATATAAACAATATAAACTATAACTATATAAACTATATAAAATATAAACTATATAAACCTTTCATATTTGTATAGTTAACATACTGTGACTGACATATGACAAAGGTTCACAACCTTCACAGTATATAATCAGAGTAATGACCTACATCACAATCTCAGTCAAAAACAAGTACATGCTCTTCCCAAAATTAACCCCTATACAATAGGATTTTTTTTTTTTTTTTTTTTTTTTTTTTTAGTGAAAACTCAGGTACAAAATAGTTATGGGTGCATAAAATAATATGTCAACGAGATACCAGGCACTAACTAGATTCTTATATAAATAAATAATAAAGTCAAAACACAGGAAAATATAAACACTATACAAATAAACAATGTGACAAAAACAAGCACACGGAATTACACACATACACAAGCAATCACGTATTATACAACGTGATACTTCATCTGGCATATAACTAGGCGTGGCTTCTGCCTGCCAACACACAACGTATCCAAGACTTAATCTAAGAACTCAGGTGCCTTAAAGAGCACAACAATACGTTAATTTGGGCGACTACCACGGGGTTATTATCATGGACTAAGAGTAGGCATTACAGTTCAAAGGTGGATCAGGATGACGCTACTATTCACTAAAATGAAAATATCTAATATAACAAAAACGAACATACACTGTGATATTTGACATCTCAATAAAACTCAAATGCCAGCAGCTATAAGTGAACTTATACACTGACGAGATGCACACATTGAAGAATACTGCCTCCACATATAGTTCAAGCTCCATCACAGCTTACAGGAAAACGAAAACTTGCATATATACATATATTATTGAAAAGCACACGGACACGGCATAAAATATAAACGGAAATAAGAAAAACGTTTCAACTGTGCTAGGAAGCACACCATATACAAAAAGTACACCAATGACGTAATTTTTTTTTTTATATTTTATTTAAAAATACAGGATACAGTAGACATGTATATCACACAATTGACGTGTTCACAAAACATGAAACATTTACAAAGAAAACAAAAATTCCTTATAATTAACAAAATTAACAAATACCATACATCCAAAATTACTACTATCCTACCCTACATACGTGCCCTTAACTCATATGACTGTATATACAAAACTTTCTATGTGCACTAATGCTTTGGCCTCTCAATTATATTGTAATATTAACATTTAATACACCAAAACATTCTGTAGCTATTCATTCCCGAATTTTTGTATTTTGTATTTATAACCCCTCAGTATACAATATACTTGTATATCAT
This sequence comes from Cherax quadricarinatus, assembly GCF_038502225.1. Lineage (NCBI taxonomy): Eukaryota > Metazoa > Arthropoda > Malacostraca > Decapoda > Parastacidae > Cherax > Cherax quadricarinatus. Next base: position 34,458 of record NW_027198220.1, read on the forward strand.
ACACGAGTGACTCAAATCACAAAATATGAAGACATATATAAATGCTACAACATCCACATGACTAACAAAAAACCTCTACAAAACTTTTTTTTTATAAACAGCCTAAAAGATAAAATAAAAATTAATTAATTAGCTCCTAATCCTTCATGTAATTATAATCTCATTGCCGAGAGACTCACCGCACTTACAACTTCGTGCAAGCACATGCTACCCCCCCCCCCCTTTTCTTTTTATCTCTCGCCACCTATCCTAATTACAGGGTTACACAGGCTTATACTGTACGTCCATCAAAAACAATATACATTAATATGTCAGCAAGTGTACATAGCCCTGGGTCCCACATAGGAGATCAATACCATTACCAGTACAGAATACAATGATATAATACTGAACATTATCATGGGAATAAAAATTCATCATACACATACAATAGTCATATAATTAAAATAATGACATACAGGTTCATACGTGTTCCGTCCTTATTTTTTTTTCCGCAATAACACTAAAGAACAAAACCGGTTGACGAATCTTACTCAATCCCCATTAAGGGCATTGCACAAGAAAATTGCCCACTCCTAACCAATACCTCACAATTCATCATAATATTCATATGTCATTACAACGCACACATATACATGGTTAGGTACAGAGAAAGATGCCATTTATGTGATCATAAAATTGACGAAGCCTGACACTACAAAGATCATGAATTCATAAATAAACACAGCTAGCCTAAGCAACAATTCAAATTTTGTTGACAGCAATGAAATGTACCTGGGTTAAATGCAACCCAAAACTGTAGTTAACACCGGATTCCTGTTGTTAACCACCCACTAACTTTTATACCGAAAAGCAGAAAATTTTCTACCACAAAGCAACTATGCAGGGTCACAGCACCTCACAAACATAAGTTGAACAACGATCAAGTTAAACTTGGGTGCAAAATTAACATCATTCTGCTCTAAACCCGAGATCCCAAGATTTAGTTATCATGGTTTAAAGATTATCCTGTATGCAGTGAACATAACCATAGGTTTCCAAATTCATCATGCATCTCCCTCCCACTCATTCATAGCCCTCCCACCATCCACACAACCAAGGAGCCTAAACCAACCTACCCTCATGCATCCCCCGGTAGGAGACCAACCCTTTGCCCGCCCCCTGGGTTCATAAGGAGGAGGCCCCCCAAAATGAGATTCCGATAACCCTCAGAAAAGCTAATTACCCACCACCCACCATAGACTTGCCTATTCCTACACATCGTTCTATAAAATCTTGCTGCTAACGCTTTTATTCTCAACTCACCCCGAACCTCCCTCATCCCCCAAGATACATGTAGATAATCCGTCATGACATACATTAAAGCCCTACCCACATCAACCGGCACCCCAGTTACATCCAACATTAAAGCCCTTAGGAATGGCCATTTCCCCACCACCAAAAGTCTGATAACGCTCACCATCCATAACCTCACCCCCTCCAAAGAGGGACAAAAAATACCGCATGAAAAGCCGTTTCTGTGTCCCCACAGTGCAAGCATGAGTCCTCTCTTACAAGACCCATTTTACACAACACATCCCTAGAGGCCAAAATTCCCATTAGAAAACGATATACTAACTCCCGTACCCTCGCTGGTATTCTAAGCAAGCCAAACTTCCTCCATATGCTCATCCAGTCATATGTTGGATATACAGCAAGCCCTTGTAAGACACCCGTACCCACCACAGCACCCACCATCCGTTTGACCTTTAATTTGGACACCTGTTCTACATTCAATAAAACCCTCAACATGTCTTCACAATACCTCAAATCCCTTCCACACCACCATCTTCGTGCATCCTCCATTACCCTACCTACCCTGACTCCCCGGTTCCCCCCAGTCCGGCTATATCTTTGTTTAATATAAAAAGCCATTACTCTATGACCCAATGCCATCAGGCCAAAACCCCCACGTCTCACATCCGTCATCACCACGTCCTTGCTCAACCATGCCCTCCCAAACCCCCACACATACCTTAGAACCTTCCTCTGGATTTCCGCAATATCCTGTGCTCTTAAAGGGAACACCTCAGCCACTCCCCACACCTTACTGTAAACCAGAGAGTTGACCACTAAAACTCTCTGCTGTAATGTTACATCCCTAGCCCTTAAGCCTCCAAGCCTACCCAAAACCCTGCTCGTAACTAATCCGATTTTATCTTCCTACTATCCTGCACTTCCGCCATGTACCATACTCCACGAACCCTAATTCTGTCCACTACTGACCATCCCAACCCCTCCCCCAAGCTCCCTCCTATCCAATACCCCACCTCTAATAGTCTCGACTTCATTAAATTAACTCTCATACCCGTAGCGTCCCCAAATATCTGAATGACTCCACCAACTTTCCTTAGATCTTCCTCATGCATTACCAGCACTGTAGTATCATCTACATACCCAACAATACCCCCCGCCCACCCCCCATTATCCCCTGTCCATTCATCACCTCATCCACTAGCCCATAAAATGGATTCTGTACGCAGGCAAACAATAACTGAGAGAGTGGACAGCCCTGCCTCAAACCTCTCTCCATCAGTACTTCCCTCAACTTACCATTAACCTGTACCCTAATGGCTGCTCCCTCATACAAGGTTTGCACCCGTCTCACCACCCTCCCCCCAAACCCAACTTTTCCAAACAAACTTTTAAGAAATCCCTATTCACACAATCATACGCATTAGCCCAATCTAAACCGAGTATTCCCCCTCCGGTGCAGCTCTCAATAAAATCCCTTATGTGACTATGCCCGTCCCTCATACTTCTTCCCGGGATGCCAAACTGTCCCCCATGTATCACTGATCCTAGAACCTTCTTCAGTCTATTGCCCAGAATTTTAGCATAAATTTTATAATCAGCACACATTAAGGATATCGCTCTATAATCACTCAGTACTTTCCCTTCCTACTTTTTCGGCACTAACACAAGGATCCCGGTTTTCTGTGTTTTCCCCATCCTCCCATTGCTCCACATATAATTCAAGACTTCCACTAAACCATGCCTAATACACTCCCAATAAACTCTATAAAAATCATTCGGTATTCCATCTATGCCCGGCGTCTTACCCTGACTCATCCTGTAAACCGCCTCCTCCACCTCCTCCTCACTAATACTACCCTCCAGCATTTCGTGTTCCTGTTGTCCTAATACAATATTACTCTGCATATCCCCAAATACCTCGTCACTGGCATCTCCTCTGTTCCTCCTCCATTTCTCCCTAAACCAATAATCTGCATAAACACTAATGCTGTCCGTATCAGTAAGGCCTTGACCCTCCACATAACCTCCCCCCCCTGCAGCGACCGCTAGATGCGCTATGGTAGTCACCATGTGCCTTTCCCTAAATTTTCGCAGAACGTAACCTGATGGTTGATCACCCTTTAACACCTCCTCTAACCCCGCTCTAACTCTAATTGCGTTAAACCTGTCATTATGTAACTCTGCAATCCTACACCTTAAACCATCCACATCCCCTTTCATACCTTCCCTACCCCCACCCCACGTCGTAAAACGCATTCAGTTGTCCCTCCAGGTAGTTTTGCAAACCATACCGCCACTGTGCCTGTTCCCTACCACGTGCCCTGAAAAACTTCGTGATTCCTATCTTAGCCCTCACCTCCCACCAGTCAAGCAAATCCATCTCACCATCCCTGCCATCCCAGAAATGTGTCCACCATTCCTCAAAGGAAGAGCCAACATCCCTCTCCTGCAGTAGCCTCACATTCAATTTCCAATACCCAGCATATATACGTACTATACCATCCAACCCGCAGATCTGCTATCACCGCCCTGTGATCAGAAAAACCAACATCGAAAGCCCTCACCCTCTCCACACCTATCCCCTGCATCACATATATCCTATCTAACCTCGCCTCATAATTCCCACGAATGAACGTGTGCTCCACCCCATACTCCCCCCTCCCCACCACATCTACAACTCCTACATCCCTTAACACAACCTGCCCCCCTCGGTGAGACATCCCCATACCTAATCACACAGTTCCAGTCACCCCCAAGAACAGTTATGGAAGGTAGACCCTGCAAATAATACATCAAAACATCACAAACAAAATCAACTTTCACTCTAACATTGTTGCATGCCGGCATATAAACTCCAATGGAACATACTCTCCCCACCCCCCCAGTGCCCATCTACCCTTACGACCCTCCCCCCTCCCCCCTCCTCCCAACCCATGACACGCAATGGGCTGGTCTCCTTTACAGCCACTGCCACCCCTCCTTTTAATTGCAAAGCATTACTGACAAATAGGTTATAACCCCGCAAACGCAATTCACACCCTAACCTATGGTTATGCTCCTGCAAAAAACATACATCTACATCAAACCTTCGTAAAAACCATTCTAACCAAACCCTTTTGACCTCAGATTTAAGACCATTTACATTTACTGTGACACACTTGAACTTCCCAGAAAAGGCGGCTTACCCCTATGCCGCTGTGGCTTACTCAATTCGCCTTTCATGGTACCCATACCATTTTTATCATGTTTCCTAACCTGTCCACCAACCCCTCCTTGCCCTCCCCCACCGAGCTTTCCCAGTACACCCCCTCCCCTGGGTGCCTTTTCCCCCACATCTACCCATGACTTCTTCCCAGGTCTCTGCCCAGGTGTTAAAACCTCATCAACGTCCAAGGCACCCGCAGTCCGTTTGCGTGAGCTCTCACTCACACACATATCTACCTCATGCGAGTCCTCCTGATGGACTTCCACCACCACTTCCGTGTCCACTCTGTCATTGCTCGAACCCTCCACCTGTCCCTGCTGCTCATCCATCAGCTGCCCCTCACTTAACTTCTCGGGTCCGTCCTCCCCGGCCTCCGGCTCGTCCAAGAACTCCTGCAGCACTGCTTCCAACATCCTCTCCTGGGTAGACTCTTCCACGTCCACCCTTCCCTCAGGCGATGGGGGCTCTCCCCTGTCACCTCCGGGAGGGTAACACACGTCCCCATCACCTCTTCCACCTTGTCCACCTCCTCACTCCAGAGATTCGTCTTCTGTCCATCCGCTACCCCCAACTCCACATCCACATTGCACGGTTGCTGATCCACCATCCACGATAACGCCATCCTAGGGGCTTGCCTGCGAGGACACTGCGCCGCCATGTGCTCATAAGAATCACATAAACGGCAAGTTTTCCTCTGCCCCACATAGTGGACAAATACCTGGGTCCTATAGTTTGTCAGCGTTAAATACGAGGGTATTGGCCGCCTCAATGACATCTTCAGGGTGCAGGACCCCTCGGGCAGCCCTTCAAACGGCCCGTCCCTCCACACCCCCATACTAGCCATATGAACAGTTCCATAATCGCTGAAGGCTTCCTGAATGCCATACGATGTTGCCTCAAAGGGTACATTACGCACCTTTACCCATGTGTAATATTTCGAAACATCATGTAGACACACCTCTACTGCTGAATTCACACTCATCCTCCTTTCCTGAAATTCATCCACAATCCTGGAGTAAAAGCCGGCTCTTGTAAACTTCACAAAAACCCTTGACATTCCATTAAGGGCCACACCGTACAATTCATCGTTCGGTATCCCGTAGACGTCCCTAATTATGGCCGATAACAGTACATGCATTGTCGCAAAGCTTAACGTTCCTCGAACTAATTCAATACAGACAGTATTCACTCTCCTGTTGATACGATCCGCCATGTTGGTGCCTAAGTCAAGCAGTCACCACCAGGTGGCGTGTAGGGAGACTCAAGAAGCGTCCTCTCTTCCCAGTGGTCGAGAGACGAATGTGGCATAAATGACGAGAAACATTCCTAAAAGTTGTATATACAAAGCACGTAAGATATTTCGTCATCACATAAACTCTGAGAACACAAAACATTCACGCACTTGACAAACACAATTAGACACAGCTGACCAGCCCGTTAGATTACCCACTGAACACGCACAACTATCTCAAATCTCGTAACTCCAAGGCTTTATATTAAGGCGGGAAATCTCTCTCCCATCTCCCCTCATATACCAACCTATTTCGACATTTTGTCCTATAAATCGTCCCTGCTAACACCCTAATTCTACTGTTACCATCAACGTGCCTCATAGCCCATGACACGAAAATATAATCGGCCACAACATACGACACCGCACGTTGTACACGCAAGTCAACCCCACCTACATCAAAACTCAACGCCCGGAGTACCGACAAACCTCCCCCCCCTACCAAACGCAAAACCCTACTGAACCACTCCCGTACCCTACCTAAAGTCTCACAGAAATACACAACATGAAAAGCAGATTCCTCCATCCCGCACACCGGACAACCCCAGTCTTCCTCCAAACGCCTATTATACAACACCACCCCAGACGGCAAGATTCCATGTAAAAATTTAAAAACCACTTCCCGTACTTGAGCAGGCAGACGCAACTGTTGAACTCGCCTCCATATATCACCCCACGCATACATGGGATACATTCCTTCAACTCGCACCACGACTACCTCCCTACCCGCCCTTTCTAAGGTACATACTTTTACACAGCACACGTCCCTCATGTTCAATAATACGCGATGCATCGCGTCGCACCAATTTAAATTCCTCCCTCTCCACCACCTGCGCAGGTCGTGATACAATTCGCTTAACCCACCATGCATCCCACCCAGTCGGAGAAAACGACGCTTCACGTAACATGCCATGACACGGGCCTCTAGAGGAATGAGACCCAACCCTCCCTGATGCAGTGGTGTCTCCACCACCGCTCTTGTGAGCCAATCGCATCCTGAACCCCACAAAAATCGATAAACTCTATGCAAAAGACGTTTGACGTCCCCCTGCAACAGAGGATACAGTGCAGCAACGTGACATACTTTGCTATAAAGCAGGACATTAATGACCACCGCCCTATGATGCAGGGTTAAATGTCGCGGCCGTAGACTATTTAAGCGCCCCAAGACACTATGTACAACCCTCCCCGAATTGCACGCCCTCATCTGATCGACCTCCCTCATATAATGAATACCACATATAGTGATACGATCAACCACAGTCCACCCCTCTGCATCCACCCCATCCCCCACCCACTCCCCCAACTCCATAATTTTCGATTTTTCTCTATTAACACACATTCCCGTAGCCTTGCCAAATATGTCAACAAGTCTCCCAACAAAACCCAATTGCTCCCGTGAACGTAATAACACAGTAGTATCATCAACATAACCCACAAGGGTCGGTCGACCACTACTCGGACCCCACGATGTCTCTATTCCCCGCCCACAAACAGCCCAGTAAAATGGGTCCTGCATACATGCAAAAAACAATGTAATAAAGTTGGTAGAATTACCGACAATATGTAAAGTAAAAGGACACAAGTGCAACTAATGTGACATTTATTGTGGCAACGTTTCGCTCTCCAGGAGCTTTATCAAGCCATTACCATGGGGCATCCCTGACGAATGCCCCTGCTCATGTGTACAAAAACACCTAACTTGCCATTAATTTGTACTTTAAAACCCGCTCCATTGTACAACGAACGGGCCCACATGATGACCTCATTTCCAAAACCCTGCCATCTCATAAATTTCCACAGAACCTCTCTTTCCACACTATCAAAAGCGGCTTGCCAGTCTAAAGCCAAAACACCACCCCCACCCCTCACCCCGCATTCCTCAACAAACTCCCTGATATTCCCATGACCATCATACATTGACCTACCTGGCACACCAAACTGACTCTTATGGATTACCTTATCAAACACTTTCTTAATTCTATTCATCAATATTTTCGCATATAGTTTATAGTCACTACACATCAACGATATGGGACGGTAGTCCTTAATCGCTAACGGCAAATCACATTTCCTAACTAAGACCAACACCGCCGTATGCTGAGACAGACCTAACACCCCCCCCTCCTTCATCGCATTGAGTAAACGAACCATAAAAGTCCGTATTACCTCCCAATGTTTGATATAAAATTCACAAGGGATGCCATCAATGCCTGGAGCCTTCCCCTTATTCATTCCTTGTAGTGCCTCCCACACCTCTGCCTCAGATATAGGCCCACCCATGAGAAGGCGATCATAATCATTTAACTCGCATCGTACGCCTCTCCCCAAATCCTGTATCGCATGCTCACTCACGTCTTTACTTTGCATCTGGATCTTACTCCAAGTATCGACATAAAAACTTATGCCCTCAGTTGTTGTTAAGACCTGTCCCTCACTATACCCGTCAACTTCATCCTGCACCACTAAACTCACAATTTCAGTCGCTTTTCGCCTTTGTGTCTGACTTTGTAAGACACAAGCAGGCGGCTTGTCACCCCACAAAGCCTCCTCCACCCCACTCGAAATGCACGCCCCATCGAAAACCTTATTTTTCAATACTTGGATTTGTTCTTTAATAGCATCGATCTCATCCACTGGGTAAACCCCAGATGCCTCTCCCTGTGCATAACATTGTCATAGATGACCCTCCAGGTACCTCTGAAAACCATACTCCAAGCGAGTGGCCTCCTTACACCGATTCACATAAAAATCCTTAATTCGAGGCTTCACAACCTCATCCCACCGTCGTACTAAATCCCATCCCTCCCAGGAGTCTACTCCCATAGACGCCCAGAAGTCCTCGAATAGTTCCCTATCACCCGCACTTTGTAGCATCCGCGTATTCAGTTTCCAGTATCCCTTAAAACGATGCGGGAGACCTCCCCAGTCGAGCTCCACAAAAACTCCCCGGTGGTCGGAGAAAAAGACGTTCAATACACGCACATTGATTACGACCACCCGCCGAGACACATACACCCTATCTAAACATGCTGCATAGCCCCTATGCACAAAAGTATGCTCAATCCCAAAGTCACGTCCTCCACGTACATCAACCAACCCCAAACCAGACAACAAGTCACCCAAAACAAGCGAACAGAACCCCGCCCCCCTCGGTTCAACATCTTTACGGCGCACTACACAGTTCCAGTCACCACCTACCACTGTAATTTCTGGCAGGGACCTCAAATAATATACCAAAACATCTCTAACAAAAGTATTTTTAATATTAACATCATGTTCAGCCGGCCCATATACCCCTACAAAACCAACCCTTCTACTACCCCAATCCCCCACGACTCTCACCACGCGACCCTCCCCCCCTTCCTCCCAATGTCTCAGCACAAACGGGCTGGTCGCTTTTATCAACACAGCCACTCCACCTTTCAGACGCCTGGAGTGAGTCACATAAATGTCATAACCATCCATCTCAAACAAACTTCCTACTTTATGGTTATGTTCTTGCAAAAAACACACATCCACTGCAAAACGATTCAACCACTCACGCACCTGCACACACTTTCTGACAGATTTCAAACCATTAACATTAATAGTTACACACCTAACTGTGTTAAAGGTGGCTTTCCTCTAGGGGCTACCACTCCCTTTTTGTCTTTGCGCCGGCAAGCACCCAAGGCACTTCCTGCACCTTTGGCAATCCCCGTGATATTACCTGCTGTCCTGGACTCGCGCGACCTCCCCCCACCCGTGATTTCCGACCACGTCTTCTTCCCTGAACGTTGTCCAGGGGTCAAGACTTCATCGGAGTCGGACGGGGTAGCCGCACGCTTCCTAGAAACAGCATCTTCAGACATGTCAGTACTTGGAGTGTTCTCCTTGTGAATTTCTGCCTCAACAGTATGAAAACTCGAACTCTCCAAATCTCTCACTTTAGTTATCTGATCAGCATCATCTGCACATAATTTCCCCCCATCAGAACACAACACAGAATCAGACTCATGAGATGCTAATAGGTCACTTGACGCAGATACAATGTCGGCTTCCATCTCACCTGCCTCTCTTGCTAGAGGGATTTCACTGTTCACATGTTCCACCTCGTCAAGGGAGGCAGTCCCAGGTAGAGTCACACAAGATGACTCTAGTAGCATGGCCCTATCAACCTCAGCACTCCATGATGTCATACGCGGCGAGGTCTCGACAACCTCCTCTTCCAGAGGCTGACGGGGTACCTCACCATCAGGTCGACGACCACGCCCCGATGGCGGCTGGCGCTGGACACACTGAGCCGCTATGTGATCCAGAGCGCCGCAGAGGCGGCAAGTTCTTCTCTGTCCACGGTACGTAACGTACACCTGGGAACGAAACTCCTCCAGTTGAACGTATGAAGGAATCGGCTGACGCAGGGACATTTTCAACGTAAATGACCCCTCCTGAAGGCCATTATAGTGGCCGTCAGACCACCTACCCATGGTGACCAGGTGGATCTTCCCATAACGTTCAAAAACGTCACGTATATCAACTTCATTGGCCTCAAAAGGCACGTTTCTCACACGTACCCACGTATAGTATCGTGAAACGTCATGCAACTGGACAGAAACTGCTGGGGTGACTTGCTTACTTATATCCTGGTACTGGGTCACAATCTTCTCGTACATCTGAGTGTCACAAAACTTGACGAAGATCCGTGTAGTTCCATTCAAGGCGACGCCACACAAGGATTCACGTTGAATGCCATAAGTATCACGAATGATTGCTGGCAGTAACACATTTACTGATTCGCCGGTGATAGATCCCTGCGTTAGTTGAATACAAATAGTATTAACACGGCGGCGAAACGCAGTCGCCATTGTTGTTGATGTTGTAAACACTCCTCCACCAGGTGTCGGGACTGAGGAGCGTTAGTTGAATACAAATAGTATTAACACGGCGGCGAAACGCAGTCGCCATTGTTGTTGATGTTGTAAACACTCCTCCACCAGGTGTCGGGACTGAGGAGCAACAGCTGACGTGGAGAGCATTAGGGATTTGCAAAATGAAAGATTTGATGGTGCACGCGTTTTGGCGGGGTTGGAGGAGGTGTTATGGGGTGATAGGCCATCGGCGTGTGTATTGAGAGGACAGCGTAAGAGGAGAGCGGCGACGGAGATGATGGGATTAACTGTTCATGTGGGGATGGGAGGGTATAGGGAAGGGCAGGTATTGATGTCGACTGAAGGTATGAGTGGATATCTTGATGTATGGTTTAGGTCATATGCACAACATGTGGGTATACGAGATGATGCTTTAAGGGAAATGGGTGGTTATGTGCAATGCGAGCTTGATGGTAGAGATAGGGAGACTTTGGAAGGACAGATTACGGAAGGGGAAATTTGGCAAGCTATAGCAGGTGCAAGTTTAGGTAAGGCACCGGGTGTAGACAGGTTGTCTAATGATTTTTATGTTAAGAATTGGGAAGTATTGAGGAGATTTTTAGTCAGATTGTTCAATGTAATGAAGGAAGATGGGGCAATGGGTGAGCAGCAAAGGACTGCTGTTGTTGTATTAGTGCCGAAGGGTGGACAGACCACGGTAGAAGATTACCGTGCAATATCGCTTATGTGCGGTGATTATAAGTTATTTGCAAGGGTATTAGGGAACAGAATCAAACAGGTTTTAGGTAAAGTAATTGATAGAGGACAATATGGCATACCGGGTAGATCAATGTATGAAGGGCATGGAGTTATTAGGAGTTTTATAGAGCATAGGGGGGAGGGGGGAGGGGGTGTTTTGGCTCTGGATTGGAGAGCTGCTTATGATAGCATAGAAAGGGATGCATTATTGAGTTTTATGCGTTGGTTGGGTTTCGGGAGGGAAATTGTTTCTTGGGCAAAAACTTTGTATCTGGGTGCAGTTATGAGAATTCAGGTTAATGGACGACTAGGTGATAGCATACAGATGGGAAGGGGTTTGCGACAGGGATGCCCTCTGTCGCAAATTTTGTTTGCATGTCTTCAGGAACCCTTTTATAGGGCAGTTAGGTGGAGTATAGCGAGAGCGAGGGTTGGTTTTGCACGAGAAGGGGAAGCAGGTATAGTGGGTTACGTGGATGATACGACTGTCTTGGTGAGGGATGTGAGGGATTTACATAAGGTAGGAAGGGTGATAGACGTTTTTGGTGAGGCTACGGGGATGAAAATTAATGTAGCAAAGTCCAAGTATTTGGATCGAGGGGATAGTGTACATAATGGTGAGACTGTTGAGGGTGGGTGGCGTGTGGTGGATCAGTTGTTGATATGTGGGATACTGTACATGCGGAATGATAGGGATGTACAAGAGGCAAATTCGAGGCGCACCGTGGATGGAGTTTTGAAAAGATTGGGAGGTTTGAGGGCAGAGCAATTAACGTTGCATCAAAGGGTTATAGTCACGAATGTCCTGTTGTATAGCAAGTTATGGCACGTGGTGGCAATATATCCGTTACGACGGTGTGAGGTGCAACGGTTGCAACTGCGAGTATTCAGATTTATATGGGGATCGGGTTGTGACTGGCTAAGTAGAGGGGTGGTGTCGCTTCCCGTTAGCCAGGGGGGGCTGGGGCTTATACCTCTTGACAAGCGTATGTTGAGTGTGTTTCTGAAAAGGGGGTTTGTGAGGGAGGGGGTGAGCGGGGGTGCCTTGAAAGACTGTGCATGGATATGCAACGGTGGTGGAGGGGTAGGGATTTAATGTTTGGGGAGGCTATGTTGCGAGTTTTACTGAAGGTAAGGTATCCGAAACAGCTTAAATTGAAGGTTCTTGAGAGGGTGGGGGGTGGGTCTGTGGTGGCGGCAGTTGAGGGGGCATACCCTATGTATGCATGGGGTTCTGTATGGAAATGTCTTCAGCAACTACGTGTAAAACCAAGTGTCAGGGAGGTTATGTTTAGGTTTTTACATGGGATCTTGCCGTCTGGGGTTGTGTTATTTAATAGGAGATTAAGGGAGGGTGGGGAGTGCAAAGCGTGTGGATGTCCGGAAACCATATTTCACGCTGTGTACTTTTGTACTTGTTTAGAAGATGTGAGGGTCTGGCTAAGTAGGGTAGTTAGGTTAGTGGGTGGGGAAGGGTTACAGGTGTTAAGTTTAGATATAGGTGGGTGGAGTCAGCAGGTGGTGAATGCGGTTGCATATGTGGTCACTGATTTTATTTATATATCTTGGGCAATGAGGGAGGTGGGAGTCTAGGAAAGGATAAGAGTGTTAGGGGCCACGATGTATAGAACAAAGTGCCGCAATAGGGATCTTTATGGGGGAAGATGGGAGACAGCATTTACTGAAGGTTATCGTAGATTTAGGTTGAAGGATTTAAGAGATTTAAGTGTAAAGTAAGGGGTTGCGGCGGGCTAGTTTTCTTGAGTATGGAAATGTGTATAGATGTTAGCGTGTGTGGTATGTTTGGTAATATAATAAATAAGCTTCTTTTGTGATGTGAGTTTGGTCTGGGTAGTTGTGTAAGATATGTTTTTCACATTGTTTTTCAGAAGGTATTGAATATAATATGTAAGTAGTGTTGTTTTTTTTTTATATTTTATTTAAAATACAGTATACATGGAAACTTTATATAATAAGA